>NC_084636.1:26960373-27025373 GCF_033978795.1 Nerophis ophidion | reverse complement strand
GGTATTTGTATTGCTCCAGTTTTAGTGTAAAAATGCTCATTGTCATTACTATATTATTTATTTCACTAACTGCTTATTTGCTATCACTTTTACGATCATATTTGTACATATTATGTATGTGCTGGTGTTGTTCTATTGTTGTTGTTGTTATTGTTGTATTTGCTGTTGTTGTTTTTGTCTCTCTGTCTAATCCCCCTCTTATCCCCACAATTTCCCCCTCTGTCTTCCTTTTTTTCTCTTTCTATCCCCTCCTGCTCCGGCCCGGCTGCACCAAATGATAATTTAAATACATTTAATAAAGTCACATTCAAATAAGACAACAAGAGAAGTATCTTACACTTCTCTTTTGTAAAGTAAATGTGAACAGCCGATATGGGCATTTACATCAACTATATGATTTGCCTGAGAAGTTGGACAGGACAAAGAAAAAAAAAAAAAATGAATTAAAAAAAAAATAAAAAATAAATAAATGCTCCAATGCTGATGATGAACTGAAATCCTGGAATTATTTTAGCAGTGTTGAAGTCAAGAACACGATTTCCTGAACAGGCTGAATATTTTGAAGTTGGAACAGTTGGAATCAGATGGAAAATGTGGAACTTTGAAGGATGTCCCATTAATTTCAATAGGAATGTCCCAAAAGTTAGTCCATGAGTACTGTGCCTTCTGGAAACACTTGTAACGACCTGCCAGTCCTTATAGTTGTTCAGCCAACCCTTTTAAGTTACGGTTTGGTAGGTAACATGGCCTACGATTGAAACCGCGATTCAGGATGGTGTGTGGAAAAGTTAAATCCCTGTGTCAAGCTTCTAGATAATAAACAACAAGATTAATCAAAGTTCGGTTGAAAGGTAAAACTGCATACTGAATGTGTCATTTGACTGGTGGGTTTGATTGATTGAATCTTTAAAAAGTCTTTGATAGTAAAGAAGACTGACAAGTTTCAGTGCAGATAAAAGTCTTGAAATCTCCTGACTTGTGTGATCATTAGTGATAGGTTGATGAAGCGTCACATAGCCTTTTGACACATTACAAAACTGTATTGACACTGTGTGACTAAATACTGACATCTGCTGGACATTAAAAATCCCTACAGGCGACCTATGTGGGCGGCATAGCTCGGTTGGTAGAGTGGCCGTGTCAGCAACTTGAGGGTTGCAGGTTCGATTCCCGCTTGTGCCATCCTAGTCACTGCCGTTGTGTCCTTGGGCAAGACACTTTACCCACCTGCTCCCAGTGCCACCCACACTGGTTTAAATGTAACTTAGATATTGGGTTTCACTATGTAAAGCGCTTTGAGCCACTTGAAAAAAAGCGCTATATAAATATAATTCACTTCACTATGGACTGACTCAACTGACACTGATTTTATGACCAATAAACCAATATAAACCAAGTAGAGATGCACAGATAGGCAATTATATCATCCACATCACCAAAGTCATCATCCAACCGCCATCCACGCGAATCAACAGTTTATCAGGACTGTACCCGCCCGCTGAAATATATCAGAGGCCGGTCACCTTTACCATTTACAGAGCTTTTTAAACCTGTTTCGCAGAGTAATGAAGACAATTGGGGCCACTAACATTCTATCCAAATACGTTCTTCCTGATAAGAAAATGGGCGTACTGTGAAGTCATTGTGTTTGACACCTTCAACAACATGTATGAAACGTTTGTTAGTTCGGAAAGATGTTGTGTGCAGCCTTCACAATTATACGTACAAGATTGAAAGGCATACTGGGTGATACAGAGTACACTGATGGTTGTGACATGAACAACTTTAACACTTACTAATATGCGCCACGCTGTGAAGCCACACAATACAAGATTGACAAACACATTTCGGGAGAACATCCTCACAGTAACACAACATAAACCCAACACAACAAATGCCCAGAATCTTTTGTATCAGTGACACTTCCTGAATATATTTTCGGGGTGTATAAAATAGTCAGGAAGTGTCATGAATACAAAGGATTCTGGGTATTTGTTGTGTTGCGTTTATGTTGTGTTACTGTGAGGATGTTCTCCCGAAATGTGTTTGTCGTTCTTAATTGGTGTGGCTTCACAGCGTGGCACATATTACTAAGAATGTTAAAATTGTTTATATCACAACCATTAGTGTAATCTGCGTCACCCAGTATGCCTTGCAGTCGTGTGCGCGTTTCTGCGGAAGTCACACACAACATGTTGATGGACTGACAAGCAGATTGTATATGTGGTAGAAGAATTTATGAAACATCATTAGTAAATTATCCTGGTTAAGATTAATTTAAGAATTTTGATGACATGTTTTAAACAGGTTAAAATCTACTTTGAAATAAGATTTAAATTTGATTCTACAGATATTCTAGATTTGCCGGAATAATTTTTGGGAATGGGCTTCACGGTGGCAGAGGGGTTAGTGCGTCTGCCTCACAATACGAAGGTCCTGCAGTCCTGGGTTCAAATCCAGGCTCGGGATCTTTCTGTGTGGAGTTTGCATGTTCTCCCCGTGAATGCGTGGGTTCCCTCCGGGTACTCCGGCTTCCTCCCACTTCCAAAGACATGCACCTGGGGATAGGTTGATTGGCAACACTAAATTGGCCCTAGTGTGTGAATGTGAGTGTGAATGTTGTCTGTCTATCTGTGTTGGCCCTGCGATGAGGTGGCGACTTGTCCAGGGTGTACCCTGCCTTCCGCCCGATTGTAGCTGAGATAGGCGCCAGCGCCCCCCGCGACCCCAAAAGGGAATAAGCGGTAGAAAATGGATGGATGGATGGAATTTTTGGGAATTTTAATTATAATAACTTTGAAGAAATATTTCACAAATATTCTTCGTTGAAAAAACAGAAGCTAAAGTGAAGAATTAAATTAAAATGTATTTATTATTATTTACAATTTAAAAAAAATACTTTAACATTGATTTAAATTGTCAGGAAACAAGAGGAAGGAATTTAAAAGGTAAAAAGGTATATGTGTTTAAAAATCTTAAAAACCTTTTTAATTGTTGTATTTTTTGTCCATAATTGTCTTTCTGGAAGTTATAGAAAGCAAAGTAAAAAAATTAATACATAAAATAAATAAATAAATGAGTTGTACTTGTATAGCGCTTTTCTACCTTCAAGGTACTCAAAGCGCTTTGACACTACTTCCACATTTACCCATTCACACACACTGATGGAGGGAGCTGCCATGCAAGGCGCCAACCAGCACCCATCAGGAGCAAGGGTGAAGCGTCTTGCTCAGGACACAACGGACGTGACGAGGTTGGTACTAGGTGGGATTTGAACCAGGGACCCCCGGGTTGCGCACAGCCACTCTCCCACTGCGCCACGCCGTACATTTATTTAAACAAGTGAAGACCAAGTCTTTAAAATATTTTCTTGGATTTTCAAATTCTATTTGAGTTTTGTTTCTCTTAGAATTAAAAATTTCGAGCAACGCGAGACCAGCTTGCTGGTAAATAAATAAAATTTAAAAAATAGAGGCAGCTCACTGGTAAGTGCTGCTATTTGAGCTATTTTTTTGAACAGGCCAGCGGGCGACTCATCTAGCTCAGTTGGTAGAGTGGCCGTGCCAGCAACTTGAGGGCTTCAGGTTCGATTCCCGCTTGTGCCATCCTAGTTACTGCCAATGCGTCCTTGGGCAAGACACTTTACCCACCTGCCCCCAGTGCCACCCACACTGGTTTAAATGTAACTTAGATATTGGGTGTCACTATGTAGAGCGCTTTGAGTCACTTGAGAAAAGCGCTATATAAATATAATTCACTTCACTTCACAATCAATCAAAAAGGAAGGCAGTACATTGCTACCCACTGTGACTTTTTATTATTTTTCTGTAATTATTTTTTGTTGTTTTAATTTTTTATTTTTCTATTTTATTTCTTTTGGGGGCGGGGGGTACAAAAAAGTGTCTGTTTGCTCAGTACCTGTTTTATAATTTCCCTATCAAATGAAGAAATAAATATTATTTTAAAAAAGGGAAAAAATAGGAATGCAACAATGCAACAACAAAAAAGTACCAATTCAGCAAGTCCTGTTAGTATTTCCTGTAAAATAAATTTAAATGACTTTTTATCAACACAAAACTGTAGCGGCAGACAGAATATACAGTCACGTGATACCCCCCGTCCCCAACCAAACGTAAGGTTGACTATTACGATTAAAAAAAAAAGTCAACACTTTGGCATATCATTACTAATAACATCATAACCTCTCAAATGTAATTATTATCTGTGCTCGCGGTGATTTATGTCTGGTCATTTGACCGGCGGTTTAGCTTGTTTACTATATAAACTACGTTTCCCATGAAGCTTTGCCCTGGACTTCCTCACGTGACCAGAACGACAACAACACTTCTGAACATTGTAGGAAGTGTTTAAAACCATGGTTAGAATCCGCACTCCACTCGTCCAAAAGCACACGTGACGTACACTCACAAGGAACGGGACCAGTTTTACCAGGTAAGGTCTATTGTCGACCGTTTTTCGCTTTTGTGTGCTAATAATGTGTCTGATACGAACAAAAACCTTGATCCTTTTTTTTTTTTTTTTTTTTTTTTCGGAAATTTTATTCCCCCATGTTAATGTGCGCTGGACCAGTCAGCTATCATGGCGAAGTCTGCTGATAAAAAATTGGAAGGTCTTGTTGCAGCTACATTCACTCCATTCACTTCTCAAGGGTACGTACATAACTTTTACGCCTTATTTTATGTGCATAATGCTGTTAATGATTCATTGTTTTCATCAGATTAATCACACTTACAATTTGGAGTAATGATGGTTAATCACAGGTTATTATCACATGCATAATTTAAAAATGAGACCAATGTTTGGACACAAATGCAATTTTATTGTCAGAATTATTAAGCTAGTTGGCATCAGATTTCTTGTAGGAAAAAAGATAAATAATCCGTAAAATTGTCGCCAAAAAAAAAACCCCTTAATAATTAATTACCTAACAGATAACCACTTTTAAGAAGTAAAAACAATACACTGCCTGAGATGATACACAGATAATACAAAAGTGATGGGTGAACTCTGCAAAAAAATTTAAAGGCCTACTGAAACCGACTACTACCGACCAAGTTTCAGAATGGCATTTCCAAAGTCCTGACTTAAATGTGAAGAAACAAGACAATGTCGGAAAACCAACACATCTAGCCGAACTGCACCAATTTTGTCAAAAATTCAACCAGAAGCTTGTGGATGGCTACCAAAAGCGCCTTATTGCAGCGAAACTTGCCAAGGGACATGTAACCAAATATTAACATTGCTGTATGTATACTTTTGACCCAGCAGATTTGGTTACATTTTCAGTAAACCCACAATAAATTCATAAAAGAAGCAAACCTAAAGGCCTACTGAAAGCCACTACTACCGACCACGCAGTCTGATAGTTTATACATCAATGATGAAATATTAACATTGCAACACATGCTAATACGGCCGGTTTAGTTTACTAAATTGCAATTTTAAATTTCCCGCGAGTTTCTTGTTGAAAACGTCACGGAATGATGACGCGTGAGCGTGACGTCACGGGCTGTCAGGAAATATTAGCTCAGCACCAGTTACGGCTAAAAGTCGTCTCTTTTCATCGCGTAATTACACAGTAATACTGACATCTGTGTTAATGAATCTTTTGCAATTTGTTCAATTAATAATGGAGACTATAAAGAACAATGCTGTTGCTGGAAAGCGGTGGATTGCAGCTGCCTTTAGCACCGAGACACAGCCGGTGTTTCTTTTTTTTTAACACAGAGCGGTCAAGCGAACATGTTTCTCTACGTCAACCAGCATGTTTTTGGAAGGGAACATTGTTGTTATATTATATTGAATTATGTCAATCAATCAATTAATCAATGTTTATTTATATAGCCCTAAATCACAAATGTCTCAAAGGACTGTACAAACCACTATGACTACGACATCCTCGGAAGAACCCACAAAAGGGCAAGGAAAACTCACACCCAGTGGGCAAGGAGAATTCACACCCAGTGGGAAGCCAGTGACAATGATGACTATGAGAAACCTTGGAGAGGACCTTAAATGTGGGCAACCCCCCCCCCTCTAGGGGACCGAAAGCAATGGATGTTGAGCGGGTCTAACATGATACTGTGAAAGTTCAATCCATAGTGGCTCCAACACAGCCGCGAGAGTTCAGTTCAAAGCGGATCCAAGACAGCAGCGACAGTCCCGTCCACGGGAAACCATCCCAAGCGGAGTCGGATCAGCATCGTAGAGATGTCCCCAACCGATACACAGGCGAGCGGTCCATCCTGGACAGCCAGTACTTCATCCATGGTCATCGGACCGGACCCCCTCCACAAGGGAGGAGAAAAAGAAAATAATTGGCAGATCAACTGGTCTAAAAAGGAGGTCTATTTAAAGGCTAGAGTATACAAATTACTTTTAAGGTGAGACTTAAATGCTTCTAATGAGATAGCATCTCAAACTGGAGCCCAGAGTACTGGAGCCCGAACGGAAAATGCTCTATAGCCCGCAGACTTTTTTTGGGCTTTAGGAATCACTAATAATATCTTACCGGAGACATCATTGGATTATTCGTCCTCCTGCAGTAGCTGTTTAAAAGGCAGCTGTGAGCTTGGTTCCTCGAGGCATGTCTTTACAATCTCACTAAAACACTATTAAAACAATAAGCAGATAAGGGATCTTCCAGAATTATCCTAGTAAATGTGTCTAATTACATCAGAAAGGCTCACACTGCCGCCGCCCAGAGCCATCGGTTTTAATTTTATTTTTTCTTTAAAAACAATTTCTAGTCCTTCGCTATTAATATCATCATCCACGAATCATTCATCGTCACTCAAATTAATGGGGAGATTGTCGTTTTCTCGGTCCGAATAGCTCTTGCTGCTGGAGGCTCCCATTATAAACAATGTGAGGCCGTGAGGAGCCCTCACCCTTGTGACGTCATCGTCTGCGACTTCCGGTACAGGCAGGGCTTTTCTGTTAGCGACCAAAAGTTGCCAACTTTATCGTCAATGTTCTCTACTAAATTCTTTCAGCAAAAATATGGCAATATTGCGAAATGATCAAGTATGACACATAGAATGGACCTGCTCTCCCCGTTTGAATAAGAAAATCTCATTTCAGTAGGCCTTTAACTCATGTGATTGATCACAAAATATTATCGCATTATTCATGTATATACGCTCATTAATCCCGCAATGTGTTCACGCTCCTTTACCTTCGTTATGTAAAAGGCGTCAGGGTTGTTATACACTAAGTGGTTTGGGGCCTCCCATAACAGTTGCGTGGCATTCCCAGTAAAAGTAGACGTAAGTTCAAATCTAAAAAACGGAGTACGCAAGTAAAACTCACATGTATAAAAGTTCACTTTAAGCATACTTCTTTATTACATCACGATGGCATAGTTGTTGATGTATGTCTGTGATGGGCACATCAATCGGTCTAAAGCGGTGTTGTCAAACGTATTGCCCATGGGCCGGATTAGACCCGCAAACAGGTTTTATCTGGCCTGCGTGATGAGTTTGCCACGTATAAAAATAAGCTGTTTTTTTTTTTGTTGAAACGAAATAAACTGCGGTTTTAAATGTGTCCACTAGATGTCACAATAGCAATTCTGTTAGGCAAGCAAATGGTTTATAGCAAGCAATCGGTACACAGTAAAGGGTGACTGTGGCTGCTCCTCCTCGACCCTCATGAAACTTATAACCTGACGTTGTATGTCTTTGGTTTCGAACACATCGTTATTTGGCACCCTTATTCCCCCATAATATCTCTGTCAAACACAAGAAAAGGGAAGTTAACCCTTTCGAATAGTTTTTAACTCCCTTTCTGACGGTTTGTTGAGTTAGCACTGGATTGGTGCGTGGACATGACAAAGGAGGTATTTGATACCTAGAATCTTTGGGTGTCGATTCAATATCGATTCTTGGGGTTACGATTCGATTCAAAATCAATTTTTTTTAATTCAACACGATTCTCGATTCAAAAATGATTTTTTTCCCGATTTAAAAGGATTCTCTATTGATTCAATACATAGGATTTCAGCAGGATCTACCCCAGTCTGCTGACATGCAAGCAGAGAGGTAGATTTTTGTAAAAAAGCTTTTATAATTGTAAAGGACAATGTTTTATCACTTGATTGCAATAATGTAAATTTGTTTTAACTGTTAAACGAACCAAAAATATGACTTATTTTATCTCTGTGAAAATATTGGACAGTGTGTTGTCAAGTTTATGAGATGTGATGCAAGTGTAAGCCACTGTGACACTATTGTTCTTTTTTTTAATTTTTATAAATGTCTAATGCAGGGGTGCCCACACTTTTTCTGCAGGCGACCTACTTTTCAATTGACCAACTTGAGGGGATCCACCTCATTTATATATATCATTTATATTTATTTATTTATGAAAGAGACATTTTTGTAAACAAGTTAAATGTGTTTAATGATAATACAAGCATGTGTAACACATATAGATGTCTTTCTTTCACGAAAACAAGAATATAAGTTGGTGTATTACCTGATTCTGATGACTTGCATTGATTGGAATCAGACAGTAATGATGATAACGCCCACATTTTCAAATGGAGGAGAAAAAAAGTTGTCCTTTCTGTACAATACCACATGAAAGTGGTTGGTTTTTGGCATCTAATTCATCCAGCTTCCACACACTTTAAAAGAAAAACATTGGCGGCAAATTCCGTAGCTTGCTTGATTGACATTCACGGCACCCGAGGGTCTTGTGAGATGACGCTGGCTGCTGCCAGTTCATTATTATGAAAAAATGACAGAGAGGAAGGCGAGAAACACTTTTTATTTCAACAGACTTTCGCGCCGTCCCTTCCGTCACAACTCTAAAGGCCGAATGCACATTTCCTATCTTCACAATAAAAGTGTGAGGACTCTTCTTCGGCATGGCAATGCCGGTGTGGTTTTCCCGTGGATGCGTCGAAGCAGAACACAGCAAAAGTAAGATATAAGGTATTTATTTAATAACAAAAGTCTATGAACAAAAATACTGGTGTAAAGAGAAAGAGTAAACAAAACATTTAGCATGAAAGCTAGACAATAAAGTGGCTTGGCGTGAGAGCTAGCGAGAAAATACATACGAATGATGAGAGTCGTCACTGATGCGCGTGGGCAAATTAGGATCCGAGAATGAGTGAACAGAAAAGGTGAGCTTAAATAGGAGGGTGATAATTATTAGCAGGTGTGCGGGGCGAGACAGAGAATGAAAAAACAAACACGTGAAGATCTGAGCAGCAGATCGCAACAGTATTCCCCCCCAACAAAAGACAGATACCAGATGTCTTAAAAAACAAACAAAAACTTGAACCCCCTCCCCAAAACCAGAAAAGTTCACAAACGAAGGGAGGGCGGAGGGAGGCCACGGTGGAGGGTCGCCAGATCGCATGTCCCCGAATCCACCGAGGACACATCATGTGGCGGCGGCGGGTGGAACGCTGCTGCCGAAAAAGTTTTGGCGGGCGACCTCGAAAAGGCCACATTAGTGGCCGCATCGCAGGATGAGGTGCCCGGCGAGGCGGACGACCCGGGCACGGCCACATCCGTGGCCGACATGGAGGAGGGAGTGTCTGGCGAGGAGGATGACCTCGCAGAGGCCACGCCCGTGATCGACGTGGTGGACGACGCCTCAGCACCGAAATCCCAGCAGGCTTGGAAGCAGCAGACGAGGGTGCGGGGACTGCAGCCAAAGCAGGCCCGAGTGCAGCTGGCGAGGATGATGCGGGTGCTGCAGCCGCAGGAGTCGTCGGAGGCGGCCTGGGAGCCGCAGGAGTCGTCGGAGGCGGCCTGGGAGCCGCAGGAGTCGTCGGAGGCGGCCTGGGAGCCGCAGGAGTCGTCGGAGGCGGCCTGGGAGCCGCAGGAGTCGTCGGAGGCGGCCTGGGAGCCGCAGGAGTCGTCGGAGGCGGCCTGGGAGCCGCAGGAGTCGTCGGAGGCGGCCTGGGAGCCGCAGGAGTCGTCGGAGGCGGCCTGGGAGCCGCAGGAGTCGTCGGAGGCGGCCTGGGAGCCGCAGGAGTCGTCGGAGGCGGCCTGGGAGCCGCAGGAGTCGTCGGAGGCGGCCTGGGAGCCGCAGGAGTCGTCGGAGGCGGCCTGGGAGCCGCAGGAGTCGTCGGAGGCGGCCTGGGAGCCGCAGGAGTCGTCGGAGGCGGCCTGGGAGCCGCAGGAGTCGTCGGAGGCGGCCTGGGAGCCGCAGGAGTCGTCGGAGGCGGCCTGGGAGCCGCAGGAGTCGTCGGAGGCGGCCTGGGAGCCGCAGGAGTCATCAGCGTAGAAGCAAACGGCGACGTCGTAGAGGCAGGCGTATTAGTCGTCGGCAGTGCTTGGCGGCGTGGAGCTGGTACCGGCGCTTGGCGGCGGGGAGCTGGTACCGGCGCTTGGCGGCGTGGAGCTGGTACCGGCGCTTGGCGGCGTGGAGCTGGTACTGGAGTAGGCTCCAGCCCTGTCGACACAGTTGTAGGCTCCAGCCCTGTTGTCGACGTTGGTGTGGGCTCCAGCCCCGTCGTCGACACTGGTGCTGGAGTAGGCTCCAGCTCTGGAGCTGGTACTGGAGTGGGCTCCAGCTTTGGAGCTGTTGCTGGAGTGAGATCCAGGCTAAAGTCTGTAACTGGTATGAGAACCAGTTCTGGGTCGGAGGCTGGTGTGAGAACCAGGTGGGAGTCTAGTGCTGGTTTGAGAACCAGGCTAGAGTTCAAAACTGGTGTGAGAACCAGACTAGAGTTCAAAACTGGTGTGAGAACCAGGCCCGAAAAAGCTGCTGGTGTGTGAACCAGGCGAGAGTCGAATTCTGGCGTGAAAACCAGGTTAGTGTCATGTGCTGGTGTGAGAACCAGACTGGGAGCAGGTGTCGGCTTCAGCCGAGGAGCAGGTGTCGGCTTCAGCCGAGGAGCAGGTGTCGGCTTCAGCCGAGGAGCAGGTGTCGGCTTCAGCCGAGGAGCAGGCACAGGGGTCTGCCGAGGAGAACTAGGGGACTGGCTGTGAGCAGGACTAGGACTATGATGAGTGATAAGACAAACACTAGGACTCGGGCAAGGACTTGAGAGAGGACCAGGACTTACAATCACACTAGTGCTTTGAGAAGGGCTTGGGCAACGACCAGGACTTACAGTCATACCAGGGCTTGGGCAAGAACTAGGACGAACGGTCAAACTAGGGCTTGGGCAAGGACTGGGACTAACAATCAAACTGGTGCTCGGGCAAGGACTAGGACAAAGACTAGGACTTACAGTAACACTGGGGCTCGGACAAGAACTTGGGTAAGGACTAGGGTTCGGACGGAACACAGGTGGAGGAGGTCTACAAGGCCGTTGAGACTTGGCCGGGGAAAAAACAGGTGGAGGAGGTCTACAAGGCCGTTGAGACTTGGCCGGGGGAAAAACAGGTGGAGGAGGTCTACAAGGCCGTTGAGACTTGGCCAGGGGAAAAACAGGTGGAGGGCTAGGAGGCTTAGTAGTTTTAAGAAGAGGTAGCGTCTGCCCTACCTCCGCAACACAGCTATAGGCCGTAGCCCCCCCCTCCAGACGGGAATCCCAGACCCGTTCCCTGTGGTCAGGGACTGACCATAAGGGAGGGTGGTGGGAGGTTTGGAGGCAGGCAGACCCCTCCCCTCTATATTGTCCAGAGTGTCCCTTTGAAAAGGGAGAAAAAACTTTGGACTTGGGCAGAGAATGAGGTTTAAACGGTGGGTTAGAAGAAAAACTAGGTGACTGAGGTTGACTAGAATAATAAGAAAAAATATCCTGATACTTTTGTATCTTATTATTAATGTTATTGTCATTTGAAAATGGCTGAGAAAACGAATCTTCCCCTAAAAATTCCTTGTTGATGACGTCATCATCGGAGGACGGGCCCGCGCCACCGGGGGGCGTCGACGAAATGACGTCATCTGCGCGGGACACAAGTTGGGAATTTGCCCAGTCGGTAAAACTGTTAGCAAAGTGTGTTATTGGGTCCCCAAACAATGGTGTAGGGGTCCTGTGTGCCGACTGTAGGCTGCTGTGTTCGTGAGGAGGGAGACATGGAGTGGGAAAGGCTCTGTCGCCCGACGAAGCCATACTTCGCGGCTTCCGCCGACGCGGACGAGCGCGAGCGCTGCGGGAGGGAAACTCACCGCTCCCGGAAGCATCGATCGGAACCAGTCTTCCCTCCAGGTCCCACATCATGCTTTCGTCTGGATTGCATCGGAGAGTCTCAGCCTCCATCGCTCGGAATACCCTCCATGTGCCTTCGTCGAAGGTCTCCTCGTGGTTGCCAGACGCGGAAAAACTCTTTAATGCTCGGATCCTACTGTGAGGACTCTTCTTCGGCATGGCAATGCCGGTGTGGTTTTCCCGTGGATGCGTCGAAGCAGAACACAGCAAAAGTAAGATATAAGGTATTTATTTAATAACAAAAGTCTATGAACAAAAATACTGGTGTAAAGAGAAAGAGTAAACAAAACATTTAGCATGAAAGCTAGACAATAAAGTGGCTTGGCGTGAGAGCTAGCGAGAAAATACATACGAATGATGAGAGTCGTCACTGATGCGCGTGGGCAAATTAGGATCCGAGAATGAGTGAACAGAAAAGGTGAGCTTAAATAGGAGGGTGATAATTATTAGCAGGTGTGCGGGGCGAGACAGAGAATGAAAAAACAAACACGTGAAGATCTGAGCAGCAGATCGCAACAAAAAGCCCTGCTTCATGCTGCCTGCACTAACAAAATAAGAGTCTCGGAAAGCTGGCGTGCACAAGTGATGTGCACGCCAGCTTTCTGAGGGATCGCTTGTGCACGTCAGTTTTCCGAGACTCTGTATTTAGTTAGCGCAGGCAGCATGAAGCAGGGCTTTTATTGTGAAGATAGGAAATGTGCAGTCGGCCTTTAGAGTTTTGACGGAAGGTACGGCGCGAGAGTCTGTTGAAATAAAAAGTGTTTCTCGCCTTCCTCTCGGTCATATTTTAATAATAATGATCTTGCAGCAGCCAGCGTCATCTCACAAGACCCTCCGGTACCGTGAATATCATTTAAGTGACGTCTTGGTGAAGATTAATGATCACTAATTTTTAGGTCAATTTTTTTTAAAAGCCTGGCTCGAGATCGACTGACACACCCCCCGCGGTCGACTGGTAGCTCGCGATCGACGTAATGGGCACCCCTGGTCTAATGATAATGTCAATGAGGGATTTTTAATCACAGCTATGCTGAAATTATAACCGATATTGATACTGTTGTTGATAATATTCATTTTTGTTTCACTACTTTTGGTTTGTTCTGTGTCGTGTTTGTGTCTCCTCTCAATTGCTTTGTTTATTGCAGTTCTGAGTGTTGCTGGGTCAGGTTTGGTTTTGGAATTGGATTGCATTGTTATGGTATTGCTGTGTATTGTTTTGTTGGATTGATAAAAAAATAAATAAATAGATTTAAAAAAAAAAATAGAATCGATTCTGAATCGCACAACGTGAGAATCGCGATTCAAATTTAAATCGATTTTTTTCCCCACACTCCTAGTTTACATATTGTTTTTTTTTGTTTTTTCAATCCCAGAAAGAATGTGACTCGGTTTATCCTGGCTTTGTGGATACACTGAGACCAAGTCTAAGCTCATTGTGATTTTGAAACTGCACCAATTCCCTCAAAATTTTTGCCAATCTTGAAGTGTTTTGTCCAGAGGATTATTTGTGATTTGTACGTTTTAGTAATGTGTTTGTTCCATTTTTGGCCAAAGTGCAACAAAGAAAACAACCTGGTGTTGTCTTTATTTTTAAGTTATCATGCCATGATTTTACCATTCTGGGCCACTTGGGAATAGATTTTCTTCCAAGCGGCCCCTGAGCAAAAATCACTTGAACACCCCTGGTCTAAAGAGTAAAAGTTGGCTTTTTTTTATGTGAATCAGGTCAGCATCAAGTCTGTTTTGTCGCTTAAGTGTCCAAAGCCTGTGAAAATGTACCGCTATGTATGGCAGCTATACAGTTGGCGTGAAACAGCGCACGTTTTTACGTCAAAGTCAGTCTTGATACATCTCAACTTTGCCGTTCGTATGCCAGCTTGTTACATGAGGCCCCAAAGGTCAGTGAGGACACTCCGACTGGTGTGCGCGATAAATGAGCAAATAAATATTCACGTATGACATTCCGACAGATGAATTGCGTTTTTGTCAAAAATATTGGGGTCTTTTTTTAGTTAATTTAAATTATGCAAGCTAGTAATTTAGTCCGTATGCAATTAATCATATTTAATCACATCTCAAATGTGTGATTAATCTGTATTTTGACAGCACTAATATGTATATGTATATGTATATATATATGTATATATATTTATTCATTTATTTATATATATATATATATATATATATATATAGTATAATAGGACATGGAGACAGTAAAATTGTATTTCCTCTTGCAAGATAGAAAAATGCCTTTTCAGATACAGTCGGACAACAAAACAAGGGGTAAAAGTACAGTATATTTGTATATTTGTTTCACCCAAAACAGTGAAATCAACCTTTCAGAGATTGGACCCTATATTGACTACTTGACGGAGAAGCAAGGTGTAAATAGCGTATTTGGTAAGTTATACAGGTGAGAAGAGGGCTGTGTACTATGGCTATGAGTTGTTTTTTTCCCCTTGGCCTCAGTCTGCACCCCCTCTCCGGGGCCCAGGCTAAGACCGATTTTTTAATTTTATTTTAATCTTCTATTTTTTTCTCCTTTTCCCCCCACCTTGTTTCCCTGTATCTCATCTTTTTTGTAAGGGGCGCTGGAAGCCGGCAGACCCGTCAGCGATCCTGTTCTGTCTCCCTGTAATGTTTGTCTGATCTTGAATGGGATTGTGGTGAAAACTGTAATTTTCCTGACGGAATAAATAAAGTACTATCTAATCTAATCTATCTAAGTATACATAAGTAGTAACTCATACATGATCAATTTCAACGCCGTGTCATTATCTTTGTTCCTACCTTAATCAACAAACCTGCATGTAAAAATTTAATTATAAAGCCAGGGTTTTACCTAGACTGCCAAGATACCTGCGCTTATGGGCTTGGTCACCATGATGTGATTAAATAGTTTGCATGCTTTGCTATGATGATATATCATATTGTATTTATTTAAAAAGGCTCAAGAATGTATACAAACATTTAAAAACAAATATGTTATTAATAATTAGTATTTTATATATATGTAATTATATATATATTTATATAATTATTTTAATTTTATTTTTGCTGTAATTTCAATTGTTGCTGCTACAATGTATTTTGTTGAGATTTTTTAAAGTTTTAACTGACTTTCAATTGCTTTTTTATTTAAAAAAATATCAACAAATATAGCATCTTCTTCTCGTGTAATTATAGCAGTGGTTCTCAAATGGGGGTACGCGTACCCCTGGGGGTACTTGAAGGTATGCCAAGGGTTACGTGAGATTTTTCAAAAATATTCTATAAATAGCAACAATTCAAAAATCCTTTATAAATATATTTATTGAACAATACTACAACAAAATATGAATTTAAGTTCATAAACTGGGAAAAAAAAATACAACGATGCAATATTCAGTGTTGACAGCTAGATTTTTTTGTGGACATGTTCCATAAATATTGATGTTAAAGATTTTTTTTTTTTTGTGAAGAAATGTTTAGAATTAAGTTGATGAATCCAGATGGATCTCTATTACAATCCCCAAAGAGGGAACTTTAAGTTGATGATTACTTCTATGTGTAGAAAGCTTTATTTATAATTGAATCACTTGTTTATTTTTCAACAAGTTTTTAGTTATTTTTATATCTTTTTTACCAGATCGTTCAAGAAATTCCTCTACAAATGAGCAATACTTTGCTCTGTTATACAATTTAATAAATCCGAAACTGTTGACATAGTGCTGTATTTTACTTCTTTATCTCTTTTTTTCAACCAAAAATGCTTTGCTTTGATTAAGGGGTACTTGAATTAAAAATGTGTTCACAGGGGGGATAATCACTGAAAAAAGGTTGAGAACCACTGAATTATAGAATGTTGAGAGACTACTTCTGTCCCTGACGAAAAAGGCGAGCTGCAGCGAGCATGACTTCACAGTTGTTTTGCGCTATTGCTCCAGTTGGAATTTCTCTCCTTTAAAAGCCGCAACTGTCTTCTTAATATTTATATTTATCTGGGATATATTAAAATCTCGTCCATATCACAGACATGCTGACAGCGCTCCAGACAATGACGTGCATTTTGTTTAGAAACGGTTTCAGCCGCGGGGTTTTCGGTCATCAAAGTTTTTTTTCGGTGGTCGAATTTTTGGTACATCACTTCTCAATAATGCGCAAATAATAGGCTATATACAGTACAGGCCAAAAGTTTGGACACACGTTCTCCTCATTCAGTGTGTTTTCTTTATTTTCATGACTATTTACATTGTAGATTGTCACTGAAGGCATCAAAACTATGAATGAACACGTGGCGTTATGTACTTCACAAAAAAAGGTGAGAGAACTGAAAACATGTTTTATATTCTAGTTTCTTCAAAATAGCCACCCTTTGCTCTGATTACTGCTTTACACACTCTTGGCATTCTCTCGAAGAGCACACCCGTGAAGTAAAAGCCATTTCAGGTGACTACCTCTTGAAGATCATCGAGAGAATGCCTAGAGTCTGTGAAAACTCATAGTTTTGATGCCTTCAGTGACAATCTACAATGTAAATAGTCATGAAAATAAAGAAAACGCATTGAATGAGAAGGTGTGTCCAAACTTTTGGCTTGCACTGTATATCAATTCAAACTGTAACGACCAGTATGTTTGTGTGGTTGTGATTGGATGTCAGGTTTTCCCATGTTTGCAAACGCACCGTCTGTGCTTGAAAGGTGATTGGCAGAGAATGAGGAAGTGTTGTTGTGTGTCTGGGAAGCGCGGACTCACGGAAAAGATAGTGTTTTCACTGGACCGTTTGTTATCATCCATCCATCTGTCCATTTTCTACCGCTTTTCCCTTTTGTGGTTGCGGGGGGTCCTGGAGCTTATCAAAGCTGCATTCGGGCGGAAGGCGGTGTACACCCTGGATAAGTCGCCACTTGGTAATAAAATTTAAAAATAGCGTCAGACTTTTTGTGATTTATTTTTTCTGCAGTCTACAATACATTATATTAGTTTAATTTATTTTTAAGTTTAAAAAAAACAAAAAAAACCTTTATTTTCAAAATCTAGCAAAGTTGCAGCATTTACATGTTAGAGATGTTGAAGTGTGATGATAAGCTCTCATCGTCTCTCATTTATCAACAAAAATACTGTATAGATGACTCTTAACAATTCTTAACGTGGAAGTAAATGTGTTGGAATGAATGTTTAAGATGAAGAAGCACGTTCTATGTAAAATATACACAGAGAATGTCTGCAAATTGTGGACGACAGAACAGACCGTGGACAATAATAAAGCAGCTGGTGTTTGGTTCTGTAATTATAATTAATTACAAACATTGTTAATTATTAAATAGAACAATACGGTAATTAGACAATAAGCTTTTACTGCCGTCTGTGTCGTACACAACGAGTAAATCATCAATACAGTATTCGTTTTCCATTTTTTTTGGTAACATCCCAGGGGCTTCACGGTGGCAGAGGGGTTAGTGCGTCTGCCTCACAATACGAAGTTCCTGCAGTCCTGGGTTCAAATCCAGGCTTGGGATCTTTGTGTGGAGTTTGCATGTTCTCCCCGTGAATGCGTGGGTTCCCTCCGGGTACTCCGGCTTCCTCCCACTTCCAAAGACATGCACCTGGGGATAGGTTGATTGGCAACACTAAATTGGCCCTAGTGTGTGAATGTGAGTGTGAATGTTGTCTGTCTATCTGTGTTGGCCCTGCGATGAGGTGGCGACTTGTCCAAGGTGTACCCTGCCTTCCGCCCGATTGTAGCTAAGATGGGCGCCAGCGCCCCCCGCGACTCCGAAAGGGAATAAGCGGTAGAAAATGGATGGATGGATGGTAACATCCCATTCTTTTTGAGGTTAAAGAAGACTTAAAACTCTAACAACAAATTCATAAGCTCACAAGTTAAATCAGCCTGAAACTGTTGCTGCAGCAAATTCAGGCATTTCAGGCCGCGACAATTACTAAAAATTGCAATGTGAGTGTGAATGTTGTCTATCTGTGTTGGCCCTGTGAAGAGGTGGTGATTTGTCCAGGGTATATCCCGCCTTTTGCCCGATTGTAGCTGAGATAGGCTTCAGCCCCCCCCTGAAGGCTCTGACTAAGGCTGAAGTGTCAGCAAGTTAGAGTCATCTCTTACTCCAAAAAATGTCTGCACAAAAAAATATTTTAACCTGCATTTAAAGAAGACACAAGGAACGCAATCTGCTATGAGGATGTTTTTTTTTCAAGGGCATAATATGCCGAATAATTGACCCCCTCTTAACTACATTGTTAGCCGCCTCTTGCTAGTCGTATTTCAGTATTTGGAACCCACAGAAAAGATAAAGATGTATGTTCTTGTCTCCACATAAGGATTTTGAATGATGTGCAAAATTTCCCCAAAAATTAATGAAGTTCTAAAATGGCTTTAAAAGGTGACCATTTCATGAAGTTAAGGACAATGGACTACATTGTGTATGAAATGCACTGCCTTGCCTTCTTGTACCTCAGCAACATAACCGGTTGTGTGTTTTTTGTTGAGTGTTTAATCTCTTTATCTGGCCTTTCTGATGAAAGATGCTTGTCATCTTAAGGACTGGTGACAAGATGTTCCCTTCCAATCACAGGCAGTGTTGCAACCTAATGTCCGCCCTGGAAAAGACCAGTCAGCATTTTCTTGTGGGTCAAATTGGTTTCCTGTTAAATCTTGCTTCCCCTAAAACGTATTTCCTTTAGTGAGTGTTATTCTGGGAAATTGCACACATTCTTGGTTGCTAATGGCAAATGCACAAATAAATAGTAACAATAGTGTACCACAAAACTTTCTCTTTAAATGTGTATCACTTTTTCAATCTTGAAGAGGAGCTGCAATTTTTGGGGAATTTTAAATGTCGTTGACAATCATGAGAGACATGACGAAAAAAATGTTTTTTTTGATGTTTTAAAGGCATTCTAAATATCACAAATTCCGCTTACAATGGAGCATATATGAGCCAATCAATTCTGCCTATAGAGCTCCTAAAACACATCCAAACACCTCCACTGAGGTTGTTTATACAGCCGCGATCAAAAGTTTGCATACACTTGTAAAGAACATAATGTCATTGGCTGTCTTGAGTTTCCAATATTTTCTACAACTCTTATTTTTTTGTGATAGAGTGATTGGAGCATATACTTGTTTGTCACAAAAAAACATTAATTAAAGGCCTACTGAAATGAGATTTTCTTATTTAAACGGGGATAGCAGGTCCATTCTATGTGTCATACTTGATCATTTCGCGATAATGCCCTATTTTTGCTGAAAGGATTTAGTAGAGAACATCGACGATAAAGTTCGCAACTTTTGTTCGCTAATAAAAAAGCCTTGCCTGTACCGGAAGTAGCAGACAATGTGCGCGTGACGTCACGGGTTGTAGGGCTCCTCACATCCTCACATTGTTTACAATCATAGCCACCAGCAGCTAGAGCGATTCGGACATAGAAAGCAACAATTTCCCCATTAATTAGAGCGAGGATTAAAGATTAGTGGATGAGGATAATGACAGTGAAGGACTAGAGAAAAAAAAGGCGAGGGCAGTGAGAGCGAATCATATGTTATTAGACACATTTACTAGGATAATTCTGGAAAATCCCTTATCTGCCTATTTTGTTACTAGTGTTTTAGTGGGATTATATAGTACCTGAAAGTCGGAGGGGTGTGGCCACTGGTGTAGTGACCGCCAGTGTCTCTGAGGGAAGCCTTGCTGCTTTTATAGCGCTTTATAGACGGACCAGAGCGAATCCCATTATCGGCATTGTTAGCTGTCTTTTGATAGTGTTTATTTACCTATTTATTTAGAATGCATGAAAAATATCATACATAACTTTGATTGTCTCACATAAGGATTGAATGTTGAGTAATCGTTCACAATCATTAAGAAAGACATAACGAATGATTATTTTTTTTGGAGCGGGTTCTACAAAACCCTGTTTCCATATGAGTTGGGAAATTGTGTTGGATGTAAATATAAACGGAATACAATGATTTGCAAATCATTTTCAACCCATATTCAGTAGAATATGCTACAAAGACAACATATTTGATGTTCAAACTGATAAACATTTTTTTTTTGCAAATGATTATTAACTTTAGAATTTGATGCCAGCAACACGAGACAAAGAAGTGGAGAAAGGTGGCAATAAATACTGATAAAGTTGAGGAATGCTCATCAAACACTTATTTGGAACATCCCACAGGTGTGCAGGCTAATTGGGAACAGGTGGGTGCCATGATTGGGTATAAAAGCAGCTTCCATGAAATGCTAAGTCTTTCACAAACAAGGATGGGGCGAGGGTCACCACTTTGTAAGCAAATTGTCAAACAGTTTTAGAACAACATTTCTCAACGAGCTATAGCAAGGAATTTAGGAATTTCACCATCTACGGTCCGTAATACCATCAAAAGGTTCAGAGAATGTGGAGAAATCACTGCATGTAAGCAATGATATAACAAGCCTTCGTTCCCTCAGGCGGTACTGCATCAAAAAACGACATCAGTGTGTAAAGGATATCACCACATGGGCTCAGGAACACTTCATAAAACCACTGTCAGTGACTACAGTTGGTCGCTACATCTGTAAGTAGAAGTTAAAACTCTACTATGCAAAGCAAAACCCATTTATCAACAGCCAGAAACGCCGCCGGCTTCGCTGGGCCCGAGCTCATATAAGATGGAATAATGCAAAGTGGAAAAGTGTTCTGTGGTCTGACGAGTCCACATTTCAAATTATATTTGGAAACTGTGGACGTGGTGTCCTCCGGAACAAAGAGGAAAATAAACATCCGGATTGGTATAGGCGCAAAGTTCAAAAGTCAGCATCTGTGGTGGTATGGGGGTGTAATAGTGCCCAAGGTATGGGTAACTTACACATGTGTGAAGGCACTATTAATGCTGAATGGTTCATACAGGTTTTGGAGCAGCATATGTTGTCATCCAAGCAATGTTCTCATGGACGCCCCTGCTTATTTCAGCAAGACAATGCCAAGCCACGTGTTACAACAGCTTGGCTTCGTAGTAAAAGAGTGCGGGTACTTTCCTGGCCCACCTGCAGTCCAGACCTGTCTCCCATGGAAAAAGTGTGGCGCATTATGAAGCGTAAAATACGACAGCGGAGATCCCGGACTGTTGAACGACTGAAGCTCTACATAAAACAAGAATGGGAAAGAATTCCACGTTCAAAGCTTCAACAATTAGTTTCCTCAGTTCCCAAACATTTATTGAGTGTTGTTAAAAGAAAAGGTGATGTAACACAGTGGTGAACATGCCCTTTCTCAACTACTTTGGCACGTATTGCAGCCATGAAATTCGAAGTTAATTATTATTTGCAAAAAAAAATAAAGTTTATGAGTTTGAACATCAAATATCTTGTCTTTGTAGTACATTCAATTGAATATGGGTTGAAAATGATTGGCGAATCATTGTATTCCGTTTATATTTACATCTAACACAATTTCCCAACTCATCTGGAAACGGGGTTTGTATATTGTTTTGTTCCTGTCGTTGCTTGTTAAGATGTTTTTGAATCCCCCTTTAATGCTGTCAAAACATGTAACAAGACCCTACTTGCTCACAGTGAATGGCACCACAGGAGAGGGCATGTCTCTCAGCGTCCAAGAGAGGAAGTTACTGGCGCAAGACTGGTGTCAGAAAGCCAAGGGCAAGTAAGTTATCAAATACAATTTTTTGTCCATCACTCCCTTCAGCAGCAACTGAATGTACCAAACCAAACTGACAACAAATAGTCTTTGCAGTTCATTCTAAAACTTCACAATTGAATAGTAGGGCTGAGCTAACCGGTCTTTGCTGACTCACACAGCTTGTAAAGGACACGGAGACCTGGCAGGAATAGTATTTACTTCTAACAAACAGCACTATATAAATTATGAGACATTTGTACACACACACACACACACACACATATATATATATATATATATATATATCCCAAAAAGTTAACAGTAAATGTTGCTGTCAGATTTCTTGGGTGGGGTTCGAGTTTAAAAGATTGCGCTTGTTTTCATGTTTGTACAGACTGGAGCAGGTGATCGTGCATGTTGGCTGCATGAGTCTCAAAGACTCCCAAGACCTTGTGAGTTTCTCTTTGGAATGAAGCATTGCAGATTACTAACACTAAAGCCTGCATGTCTGAACATTATGAGTTTCTGACAATAGTTAAACATTTTACACCAGTTTCTTCCTAAAAAAAAATAAAGCTGGGAACCAACGCCTTAGTTTGTTTGTATAAAGATATAATTTAAAAACACCTTTGAATAAATTAATTCTAATTGAAATAATGATAAATTGTTTCAGTGTAATTATTAAACAATAGACCAAGGGTGTGACACTTGTATTCATTGAGGGCCACATGTTAGAGTGAATAATGTGTGAATATAAATGTTTAAGAACTCACCTCATGATATTGTTACACAATTGCCAAAGCCTTTATTTTTTTTTTTTTATGTACACAAAAAAATAAGATTTTACAATTTAAAAAAAAAAACTGGTAGCTCAGCTGCCAGAATGTTACCGCAAATGGAAAAGCAATACTACTGTTTTTATGGTAAAAATTCTAGCGACTTAGCTGCTAGTTTGTTTTTTTGATCTTAAAATCTATTTATTACAGTGTATTACTGTAAAATTTAAAAATGGTAGCACAATTTTTTTATTATGATCAAATTATGGCGACTGACCTGTCTTTTTTTTTTAATGTAAAATCTATTGTAATTTTTACAGTGTACAATTTGATGGATAACTAACCTTTGAAATACTTAGTCAAGCATATATTCAACTTTTTATTTTAACAGAAGAATTGTTAGGAATGTATATGATAGCATAATACTTATTACATTTTTGACAATATTACAGGCAAAAGGTATGCGACAACATGCAAAGGAAAAAGTACTTTTATTGAGGCTTATTATTTCCAGGCTTATAAAATGAAGTGCCTGCAGGGGCTTTGAGTTTGACACCTGTGCAATAGATGTTTTTATTAATGAAATAACATTTAATGTAATCGTATTATTTATATTTTGATATCTAGCTTTGTGTTTATTCTTTAATTTCACAATGCTTTGATACATGTACAACATTAAGGCAGAAGGGAAAACATTCATACATGACAAATAATACCATATTCAAACTAAAACAACAGCTCCACATTAATTGCATATAATTTGTTATGCCATAGTATAGGATAGAAAATTATCCATTAGTATACCAACATTGTTTACAAAATAAAAGGTACAAACGATTTCGAGTTAGAAACCAAAAAGATAGGAAAATAATTCCATCCATCCATCCATCATCTTCCGCTTATCCGAGGTCGGGTCGCGGGGGCAACAGCCTAAGCAGGGAAACCCAGACTTCCCTCCCCCCAGCCACTTCGTCTAGCTCTTCCCGGGGGATCCTGAGGCGTTCCCAGGCCAGCCGGGAGACATAGTCTTCCCAACGTGTCCTGGGTCTTCCCTGTGGCCTCCTACCGGTTGGACGTGCCCTAAACACCTCCCTAGGGAGGCGTTCGGGTGGCATCCTGACCAGATGCCCGAACCACCTCATCTGGCTCCTCTCGATGTGAAGGAGCAGCGGCTTTACTTTGAGTTCCTCCCAGATGACAGAGCTTCTCACCCTATCTCTAAGGGAGAGCCCCGCCACGAGGCGGAGGAAACTCATTTCGGCCGCTTGTACCCGTGATCTTATCCTTTCGGTCATGACCCAAAGCTCATGACCATAGGTGAGGATGGGAACGTAGATCGACCGGTAAATTGAGAGCTTTGCCTTCCGGCTCAGCTCCTTCTTCACCACAACGGATCGGTACAACGTCCGCATTACTGAAGAAGGAAAATAATTATTTTGTGTAAATATATAAAGTCGTAATCTTTTTATAAAAATTACTGCTTTTATTCCCATGAATTGACCATATAACACAGTGGTTCTCAAATGGGGGTACGCATACCCCTGGGGGTACTTGAAGGTATGCCAAGGGGTACGTGAGATTTTTTACAAATATTCTAAAAATAGCAACAATTAAACAATCCTTTATTTATGTATTTAATGAATACTACTTCAACAAAATATGAATGTAAGTTCATAAACTGTGAAAAGAAATGCAGCAATGCAATATTCAGTGTTGGCAGCTAGATTTTTTTGTGGACATGTTCCATAAATATTGATGTTAAAGATTTCTTTTTTTGTGAAGAAATATTTAGAATGAAGTTCATGAATCCAGACGGATCTCTATTACAATCCCCAAAGAGGGCTCTTTAAGTTGATGATTACTTCTATGTGTAGAAATCTTTATTTATAATTGAATCACTTGTTTATTTTTCAACAAGTTTTTAGTTATTTTTATTTTTTCAAATAGTTCAAGAAAGACCACTACAAATGAGCAATATTTTGCACTGTTTTACAATTTGATAAATCAGAAACTGATGACATAGTGCTGTATTTTACTTCTTTATCTCTTTTTTTCAACCAAAAATGCTTTGCTTTGATTAGGGGGTACTTGAATTCAAAAAATGTTCACAGGGGGTACATCACTGAAAAAAGGTTGAAAACCACTGATATAACTCACTCAATTCTGCTCTTACGGTTTATCAGGCTAGCCATGCAGCTTCAATCAATGCTAACGGGATAGCCGTCATCGCTCCCTCCTTCTTCAAACCAAGCTCTGCAGGTATGTGATGCTTCAAGAAAAACATTTAAATTTAAAGTTGGAATTACAATTATGACACGTTTGTCTCGTGTCAGAGGCGGTGAGGACGTACCTCAAGGAAGTGGCTTCTGTGGCCCCATCAGTGCCCTTCTATTATTACCATATTCCAGCTCTTACTGGTGTCAATGGTCAGTGTCACTGATGTTTGCTTTCCAACAAGGTAAAAGCAGTCATTATTTAGCAATTTTATTTCTCCTTTCTCCTGTCCGTCCTCAAGTGCCAGTTAGAGATTTACTGGAAGGTATCGAGACCCTCATTCCCTCCTTCAGGGGTGTGAAGTTCTCAGGAAGTGACCTGATGGACTTTGGCCAGTGCGTCAGCCACATTCAGCCCCACTGCTCAGTCCTGTACGGCGTGGACGAGGTGTGGTGCTCAGGCTGCATGATGAATTTCTGGACTGTGACCTATGACCTCCACTGTTAACGCACTAAAGGCTTTACTCTCTTATAGCAACTGTTGGCAGCCCTCGTGTTAGGAGCCCACGGAGCAGTCGGCAGGTGGGTGCTTTTTTTAGTTTATGTATCCATAACTAGACTTTAAAAAAAATGACCGTTAATAACGGGAATCAATTGTTAAATAGCAACAGTAAAACACTGTAAAAAGTTTATCACACTAGTGCAGGGGTCAGTAACCCGCGGCTCTTTAGTGCTACCCTTGTGGCTCCCTTAATCATTTTTATGAAAGGATTGAAAATTGAAAAAGATGGGGGAACATTTTTTTGTGTGTTTTTTGTTTGAGGACAAATATGACACAAACCTTCGCAATTGTTAAAAAGCCCACTATTTGATTGATTGAAACTTTTATTAGTAAATTGCACAGTACAGTACATATTCCGTGCAATTGACCACTATCAATCAATCAATCAATCAATGTTTATTTATATAGCCCCAAATCACAAATGTCTCAAAGGACTGCACAAATCATTACGACTACAACATCCTCGGAAGAACCCACAAAAGGGCAAGGAAAACTCACACCCAGT
Source organism: Nerophis ophidion (assembly GCF_033978795.1). Lineage (NCBI taxonomy): Eukaryota > Metazoa > Chordata > Actinopteri > Syngnathiformes > Syngnathidae > Nerophis > Nerophis ophidion. Next base: position 26,999,557 of record NC_084636.1, on the reverse strand, counting down.
GGGCAGGGAGAATTCACATCCAGTGGGACGCCAGTGACAATGCTGACTATGAGAAACCTTGGAGAGGACCTCAGATGTGGGCAACCCCCCCCCCCCCTCTAGGGGACCGAAAGCAATGGATGTCGAGCGGGTCTAACATGATACTGTGAAAGTTCAATCCATAGTGGCTCCAACACAGCCGCGAGAGTTCAGTTCAAGGGGATCCAAGACAGCAGCGAGAGTCCCGTCCACAGGAAACCATCTCAAGCGGAGGCGGATCAGCAGCGTAGAGATGTCCCCAACCGATACAGGCGAGCGGTCCATCCTGGGTCCCGACGAGCGGTCCATCCTGGGTCTCGACTCTGGACAGCCAGTACTTCATCCATGGTCATCGGACCGGACCCCCTCCACAAGGGAGGGGGGGACATAGGAGAAAGAAAAGAAGCGGCAGATCAACTGGTCTAAAAAGGAGGTCTATTTAAAGGCTAGAGTATACAGATGAGTTTTAAGGTGAGATTTAAATGCTTCTACTGACCACTAAATGGTGACACCCGAATAAGTTTTTCAACTTGTTTAAGTCCGGGTCCACGTTAATCAATTCATGGTATAAATATATACTATCATCATAATACAGGGGCTTCACGGTGGCAGAGGGGTTAGTGCGTCTGCCTCACAATACGAAGTTCCTGCAGTCCTGGGTTCAAATCCAGGCTCGGGATCTTTCTGTGTGGAGTTTGCATGTGGGTTCCCTCCGGGTACTCCGGCTTCCTCCCACTTCCAAAGACATGCACCTGGGGATAGGTTGATTGGCAACACTAAATTGGCCCTAGTGTGTGAATGTGAGTGTGAATGTTGTCTGTCTATCTGTGTCGGCCCTGCGATGAGGTGGCGACTTGTCCAGGGTGTACCCCGCCCTCCGCCCGATTGAAGCTGAGATAGGCGCCAGGGCCCCCCGCGACCCCGTAAGGGACAAGCGGTAGAAAATGGATGGATGGATCATAATACAGTCACACAAGTTAATCTTCACAGTAAATACATTTAATTATTTCCATTATCTACAATCAGGGGGGTGGAATGTGGAGAGGTCGGGGTGGGGGCGTTAGGTTTGGTTGAGATCAGCATACCTCAGTCATCAATTATATCATATGAGAAATGGACATTGAAACAGTGTAGGTCTGACTTGGTAGGATAAGTACATCGAGCAGTGAACATACTGAGCTCAGAAAGCATAAGAACATGTATATATATTTGATTATTTACAACCCGGAGAGGTGGGGTGTGGTGGGGGGAGGGTGTTGGTCTAAGGTTGTAGTTACCTGGAGGTGTTCTTTTAGTGCGGTTTTGAAGGAGGATAGAGATGCACTTTCTTTTACAACTGTTGGGAGTGCACTCCATATTGATGTGACATAGAAGGAGAATGAGTTAAGACCTTTGTTAGACCGGAATCTGGGTTTAACATGGTTTGTGGTGTTGTGGTTACGACCGTCATTTACGTTCTGGAAGTAGTTTGACATGTACTTCGGTATCAGGGAGGTGTAGCGAATTTTGTAGACCAGGCTCAGTGCAATTTGTTTTAATATGTTTGTGTGTATGTTTCACTGATGAGAGTATTTGGCGAACATCGGTTTGTCCTACTAATTTCGGCGGTTCATGAACTCACCATAGTGTGGACCGTGACGCAACGGTTTGTTTACATGTAAAATCTTCCACTCCTTTTTCTCACTTTGTCCACCAAACATTTTATGCTGTGCGTGAATGCACAAAGGTGAGCTATGTTGACGTTATTGACTTGTTGGTGCTTGACGCAAGCTAATCAATGCTTAAAGGCTATTTAGGCTAGTTGTATGTACATATTGCATCATTATGCCTCATTTGTAGGTATATTTGAGGTCTTTTAATATCCTTTACTTTTATCCTCTTGAATATAATTTAGTTTCGCATGTCTCATGACACATTATCTGTAGGTAATATTGGCTGCATTTCAGATTGTTGTTTGTGTGCCATGTTGTTCCAGACCACAGCAAACGTTACCCAGTTTGCCAAAGATTGTAAAGGGACAAGCGGTAGAAAAATGGATGGATGGATGTATTACATGCATTAGAAGAAGACAGTTTGCCGTTTCCTTTAACTTGGACACACACATTTATACTTTTGGCCATATAAAACCAGTCATTTCCAGGAGTTATCGCACCTTCTGAGTAGCCTCTGAGTTACTAATGGTTTGTAATGTTGTAAAAATGTTTAGAATAAGTATTACATTTCAACATTTCTGGCAATAAAGATTGGCTTCAGCCTGCGACACATAGTAATTTTGATAGTAGGCTAATATAGACACTTACATCATGTGTTGTCTTCCTTATAAGACTTATATACAAGTTTTTTTAGGCTCCAGACAAAATTGTTTTTTTGTATTTTTGGTTCAATATGGCTCTGTCAACGTTTTTGGGTTGCCGACTCCAGCGCTACTGAATGCAGTGGATTCCTGAAAACCGAGAAACAATAGATAAACTAAATTATGTACAAAACACATGGCTTTACTGTAAAAATCATGAAAAATTGTACAATGCATCTGCAAATACTGTAATGTCACAAGCATGTAAATCCTAAAATGTACGGTATTATTGTGTCTAAATTAAAGATTTTGCAAATAGTACATTTAAATTTACAGCATACCTTAATTGTGTTAATGTTACGCCTGTTCGGCATTGTGATGTCGGGTTCGATTCCCTCGAGGATGCGTCAAGTGAACACAGCAAAGGTAAGATATACAAAATGTATTTAAATAACAAAAAGAGCTATATAACAAAAATGCTAGAGCTAGTAGAATAAAACAAACAAAGGACGCTAGCATAAAAGCTAGGATATACAACAATGAGAAATAAACTGGCACGTAGGCACATAAAACAGTAAAACAAAAACTTCAGCATGAGAACTGGAATGAACAACGAATGGCTAGCGTGAAAAGATTAGCGAGAATATACATACGATGACGGAGTGCAGGCGTAACTTGTTGCGTGAAAAGCAAATCATGAACCCAGGCTGAACAAACAAAAGAGGACGGCTTATAAAGTGACGGTGATAATCTGTAGCAGGTGTGCGGGGCGTGAGCAGCAGGTGAACTGATGTGTAACCATAGTGATGGACAAAAACAGGAAATAAACGGGTCAGACTGAAAATGAAAAAACAAATATGTGAAGATCTGAGCAGCAGATCGCAACAGTTAAAGCATTAGCCTTGTTAACTTTTGGCGAACAACATGTTTTGTTTTATTTTTCTGGCAAGTTGTTTCAGACCATTAGGGTTTATATAAATGATAAATGGGTTGTATTTGTATAGCGCTTTTCTACCTTCAAGGTACTCAAAGCGCTTTGACACTACTTCCACATTTACCCATTCACACACACATTCACACACTGATGGAGGGAGCTGCCATGCAAGGCGCCAACCAGCACCCATCAGGAGCAAGGGTGAAGTGTCTTGCTCAGGACACAACGGACGTGACGAGGTTGGTTCTAGGTGGGATTTGAACCAGTGACCCTCTATGTGCTTCATTGTAAACAGCATCGAAACGAACCACGCTGCGTGTTTAAGTGCGCTGGAACTGGTTGCAAGCAGCTTTTTAACAGATACGGAGCATTTGAGGCAGTGGTCCCCAACCACCGGGCCGCGGCCCGCTCGATTGGTACCAGGCCGCAGAAGAATTTTTTATACATTTTTTTAATTTTTTATTTATTTTTTTATTTTATTTTTTTATTAAATCAACATAAAAAACACAAGATACACTTACAATTAGTGCACCAACCCAAAAAATCTCCCTTTTTCATGACAGAGGGAAAAAAAAAAGAAATGAAAAAAATAATAAATAATAAATGATAAATGGGTTGTACTTGTAAAGCGCTTTTCTACCTTCAAGGTACTCAAAGCGCTTTGACACTACTTCCACATTTACCCATTCACACACACATTCACACACTGATGGAGGGAGCTGCCATGCAAGGCGCCAACCAGCACCCATCAGGAGCAAGGGTGAAGTGTCTTGCTCAGGACACAACGGACGTGACGAGGTTGGTTCTAGGTGGGATTTGAACCAGTGACCCTCTATGTGCTTCATTGTAAACAGCATCGAAACGAACCACGCTGCGTGTTTAAGTGCGCTGGAACTGGTTGCAAGCAGCTTTTTAACAGATACGGAGCATTTGAGGCAGTGGTCCCCAACCACCGGGCCGCGGCCCGCTCGATTGGTACCAGGCCGCAGAAGAATTTTTTATACATTTTTTTAATTTTTTATTTATTTTTTTATTTTATTTTTTTATTAAATCAACATAAAAAACACAGGATACACTTACAATTAGTGCACCAACCCAAAAAATCTCCCTTTTTCATGACAAAGGGGAAAAAAAAAGAAATGAAAAAAATAATAAATAATAAATGATAAATGGGTTGTACTTGTATAGCGCTTTTCTACCTTCAAGGTACTCAAAGCGCTTTGACACTACTTCCACATTTACCCATTCACACACACATTCACACACTGATGGAGGGAGCTGCCATGCAAGGCGCTAACCAGCACCCATCAGGAGCAAGGGTGAAGTGTCTTGCTCAGGACACAACGGACGTGACGAGGTTGGTACTAGGTGGGAATTGAACCAGGGACCCTCGGGTTGCGCACGGCCACTCTACCACTGCGCCACGCCGTCCCAATGAATGAATCATTAACAAAAAAAAGTTACAATACCATTTTTATTTTCAAAGTAATAAGCATTCATACTTGTTTCTTTCTCTGCCTACAGCACATACAACTATCTGGGATCCCACATGAACAAGCTGTTGTCTGAGTTTGAGAAGGGCAACCTTGCAAACGCTAGAAGCATTCAGGTAGATTGACAGTTGTCCCATTTTCTCCATTCCGACGTTTTTCATCTATTTTTTTTGTGCAGTTCAAGATGCAAGAACTTATCAGCTACGCTGTAAAACTGGGTGCGCGTTCTCTCAACATACTGATCATTCCATTAGGAGCTGTTTGGTCCAATTCTGATATGTTACCCCTACCCCCTTCCCCACACTGGTAGGATTCAACCTGAGCATGAACAAGCAGTTGATGACGGAGGTGTCGGGCGTGCACCTCGGCCCCCCTCGGCTTCCTCTGATGCCCTGCCCTCAACAACACGCTCTGTCCATCAAACAGAAGTATCAAAATCTCTTTCCTGTACAGTAATAATAGTGTCCTGCCAGCATTGATTTAAACAAACCGATCCTCATTGTTTCAAGTTAATAAGGGTGCGGACTCGAGTTACACGACTCGGACTCAATCCACAATTTTGATGACTTATTACTCAACTTGACAATACAGTCAAATGATTGGCGCTTTGACTTTGACTTTGACGTCAATGACTCCGGACTTGATGACTTGAAAATGCAGTATTCAATCACTCCTCTACGGTTCACTTACACAGCCTGAGTGCATCGCAAATTTTATAGAACAATTAGAATTGTGTTTTATGTTAAAATGACGTACGTTTTAAGTGTGTGTGTTGTAAGAGTATAGGATGTGTGTATTAGTGTGTGTGTAGAGAGCTTATAAGGACTTTAAATGCATGTAACAATCAAACAATAAAATAAATAGCTTCAATCTTATGTTGATAACATCCTTAACAGTCACCGCATACACCTAATTGTAAAAGGCAAGAAGTTGAATAAACTCACTCTAACAAAATTATAACACGAAAGTAAACGCTTTCTAATGCTAGCCTGGGCAATTATTTTTGACTCGGGGGGGGGGGGGGGCAAATTTAGAGGAAAAAAATGTGTTTAGGGGCCGGTATATCTGATTTTTGCAAAACCTCACAATAATGTCTGATTGGATGCTAAAAACGATAAAGGAATGGAATTTTAAGTTGGTTTTTTTTACTGTGGGACACCCAGAATGTACCTGAAAATAAAGAATGTGGTATTTACAATATTAACTATGACCGATAAAACACTGAAAATTGACAACGTATGAATGTCACACCCCCCCGCGACGTATTTTTCAATCCAGCGAAACGCAACAAAAATGCAACAAACACAGCGAAATATGAACGCGAAGGGTAAGATAAAAACCCCACCTACAATCTGATGTATCTGATACATCACTAAGCTTAAGAACTTTGCTGTAAAAATCTCCTCATGCGTCTGTCCCTGACACCCGCGTTTCAGGGTGGTCGCTCTGGAAACACTCCGTGGAAACGCTCCCCACCCACACTCCTCGGTGCCTCGTCTGACCTGCTGTGACTTAGATTACCATAGTACCTAGTATATCATGCAAAAGCGCAGATTCCAACCATTGAAATACTTTTTATAGTCATTCGAAAACATCACTGCATATCATAATGGCAGCTACAGTTTCCATCTTAAAGATCCAAAAAAATATATTTGGGCATGTCCGGCGGGGCCAGATTAAAAAGATCAACAGGCTACATTCGGACCCCTGGCCTTATTTTACCAAGGTCTACTGTGGGAGAATAAATTATTAACAATAACTAGCAATAAACACATCATAAAACAAACATTTTGTACAACTAGAGCTGCAAAGAGCAATGGGAAACCGGATGTGTCTGTGGCGGCCATCTTGGTGAAGCTGCTGTCATAATTTGTAAATTTTTTAAAAAGTAACACTAATTACTAATTGACTGGAAGAATCAACATTGAATACGTCAAAAAACCAAACTGTAATCTGCAAGACAAAGAAAAACCTGATGCTGATGTGTCTAGGTGGCGGCCATCTTGGTGAGGGCAGTGTCATAATTTGCTCGTTTCTCAAAGGTAACACTGAGCACTGCTTTACTGTGGAGGAGTATTCAGCAATGAATACGTCATAAAACCAAACTATTCTGTAAAACAAAGAATAAAGGAAAACCTAACGCTGATGTGTCTATTTGGCGGCCATCTTGGTGAGGGCACCGTTACAACTTGCCATTTTTCTCAACCAATTTACTTGCAGTTGACTTTATTGTTAACATCAAAACCTTTAGCTATTAATGCGAAACATTGAATTAAAAAACAATAACAAAAAATTGTTACTGAAGAAAGATTATTTTCAGCTAAAGGGGCGTGTCGGTCGTCTGTGCTTTTTTAAAGTAACAATCAGGGTCAAGGATACACAACCAGAATGTGAGTAAATTAAACCCTAGTTTTAATCTATTTAAAAATAAAACAATCCAGAATGTGAGTGTTGTATGTGTCAATTTAATTACATATACATTGCTGAACAGCATTTTATTTGATGATTATAAACTGTACTTAACTGAGCTTGTGACTTAAAAGACTTGAAAATTTCATGCAGCGGACTTCGGAATTGTCTTGACTCGAGACTTGACTTGAGATTTTTTGGTTTAAAGACTGAATACGTTCAAATCACTGATTTTCTTTCACCTCTGCAAATTAACAACATGTATAGTTTTCTGACTGAATGATAGTAGGCTTGTTATCCAATTAATAAAGTGATTTCTTTACTTCTTTGGTGAATTTGTATATTCTTGTACTTTGTTCTCTAGCCGGTTGTCATGATCCGTGGCTCGGATCATGTTTTTGTTATGTTCTGGTTGCTGAATCTTTTGCAATTTGTTCAATTAATAATGGAGAAGTCAAAGTAGAACGGTGGAGGTGGGAATCTTTAGCCTTTAGCCACACAAACACACGGTGTTTCCTTGTTTAAAATTCCCGGTGGTGAAGCTTTACTATGGATCAGAGCGATCAAGCAAACATGGTTCCCGACTACATGTCAACCGGCAGGTTTCAGTGAGAAAATTGTGGTAAAAAGTCGCCTCTTACCGGAGATCTGCGGAGATCCTGTCCTGCTGCAGATTCATGACTTCTCTCAGAGACTGGCGTCAACACACCCGTGGACACACCACTCCGACTATCAGGTACAATTTAACTCACTAAAACACTAGCAACACAATTGAAAGATAAGGGATTTCCCAGAATGATCCTAGTAAATGTGTCTAAAAACATCTGAATCGCTCCCAATGCAATCGCCTTTTTTTTAAAAACTTTATTTATTTTTTTATAGTCCTTCACTCTAAATTTCCTCATCCACGAATCTTTCATCCTCGCTCAAATTAATGGGGAAATTGTCGCTTTCTCTGTCCGAATAGCTCACATTATAAACAATGTGAGGATGTGAGGAGCCCTCACAACGGTGACGTCATCGTCTGCTACTTTCGGCAAAGGCAAGGCTTCTTTATTAGCGATCAAAAGTTTCAAACTTTATCGTCGATGTTCTCTACTAAATCCTTTCAGCAAAAATATGGCAATATCGCGAAATGATCATGTATGACACATAGAATGGACCTGCTATCCCCGTTTGAATAAGAAAATCTCATTTCATGAGGCCTTTAAAGGCTAGAGTATACAAATGAGTTTTAATATGGGACTTAAATACTTCTTGTGCTGTTCAATTGTGTGGCCACTGATTGACTCGGCATCACACAGACAGAAGTACGGGGATATTATGTTTCCTTTTGTTTTAATTGTATTACATGTGTTATTTTTCATTAAGAATATTTAACAAGGCATTTCCCATGAGTTGATTTTAGGAATAACAATATAACAGTAAAATAAGAATATAACAAGACAAAGTAGGCAGTAGTGACCATGTTATGAAAACGTATTGCACTGTTAATGTTTTGCATCCCCTGTCATCCTAGTACCCCCCGCCCCCCGCCCCAGAGAGGAGTTGTACAGTCTAATGGCGTGTGGGACAAAGGAGTTCTTGAGTCTATTAGTCCTGCACTTGGGATGAAGCAGTCTAGCACTGAACAGGCTCCTCTGGCTACTGATAACGCTATGCAGAGGGTGACTGGCATCCAGGATGCTGACTAGTTTGTCCACAGTCCTCTTCTCTGCCACCGTCACCAGTGAGTCCAGTTTCATTCCGATTGTAGAACCGGCCCGCCTGATCAGTTTCTCAAGTCTGGAGCTGTCCTTCTTAGATGTACTGCCCCCCCCAGCACACTACCATGTAGAACAGAACACTGGCAACCACAGACTGGTAGTACATCCACAGGAGTTTTCTACAAATGTTGAAGGAGTGCAGTCTCCTGAGGAAGTACAGCCTGCTCTGTCCTTTCTTGTACTGGTGGTCCGTGTTAACAGTCCAGTCCAGCTTATTGCCCACCCAAACCCTGAGGTCCTTGAATGAGTCCACAGTCTGTACCTCAAATCCCTCGATCACAATAGGTTGTGACCGTGGACTCGACCTCCCAAAGTCAATGACCAGCTCCTTGGTCTTTGACGGATTGAGCTGCAAGAGGTTCGTGTGCCACCAGACAACAAAGTCCCTCACTAGGTTCCGAAACTCCTCCTCTCTGCCGTCCCTGATGCACCCGATGGCTGTGTCATCCGCGTACTTCTGGATGTGACCCAGCTCTGAGTTGTAGGATGATTAGCAACACTAAATTGGCTCTAGTGTGTGAATGTGAGTGTGAATGTTGTCTGTCTATCTGTGTTGGCCCTGCGATGAGGTGGTGACTTGTCCAGGGCGTACTCTGCCTTCCACCCGAATGCAGCTGAGATAGGCTCCAGCACCCCTGCGATCCCGAACGCGACAAGGGGTAGAAAATGGATGGATGACGTCTGCACTTTAACTGATGCTGCTAAAATACTGTAACTTGATCCCACACTCATTTGTACCTTGCACTTTATCTATGTTTTTCACTTGTTTATTACATTTCAACCTTGTTACGTATTTTTAATCTTGTGTGATTTTTATTATTTATTATAAATATTAGTAATTCATTCATTATAAGACATGCACCTGGGGATAGGTTGATTGGCAACACTAAAGTGGCCCTAGTGTGTGAATGTGGGTGTGAATGTTGTCTGTCTATCTGTGTTGGCCCTGTGATGAGGTGGCGACTTGTCCAGGGTGTACACCGCCTTCCGCCCGATTGTAGCTGAGATAGGCACCAGCGCCCCCCGCAACCCCAAAGGGAATAAGCGATAGAAAATGGATTGATGGAATAATATAGGTGTAATTGAATAATTGATGTTAATAATGAATAATGAATTCCCTCCCCCCAAAAAACAGATTAACTCACTGGAATATAAAGACAATATAACATACATCCGTAAAAGTGGACGCATATGCAAAAGTGCAATATATTTATCTGTACAGTAAATCTATTTATATCTGCACCTTATTGCTCTTTTATCCTCCACTACAACCAGCTAATGCAACACAATGTCCCAGCAAGGTCTCGAACCCACAATCCTTCCACAGCAAGATTCAACACTCTGTCTGGCAGCATGCCAGGACACGCCCCCGCAGCTCTGAGCACTTCAAGTTCACGCCCACGCTTCGCCGCAGCTGTAGACTGTCAGCAATCAGCCCACCTGGCAGAAATCAGGAGGACAACATAAAGACCAGTCATTCCTTGCAACCTGCGCCGGAACGTCGTTAACCCTCTGTGTTCCGTGTGCTCGAGTTTTGTACCTCGACCTCCATCTGGATTTTGGACTGTCTCCCTTGACCTTCGACCCCTGTTTGGACACGACCCTTGTCGCTTCTCTCCTGCCCTCAACCTCCTGCCTGTCCCTGGACTTCCTTTGTGCCTCGCCCTCTAGGACTGACAAAGATTTCATCCATCATGCACGTACAACATCCTCTGGTATTATTTACATGGTTAATTTCACACTTAGTCCTGCAACCAACACATGGTGTGTGCATACACATCCCACACAATAAGGTTACAATAAACCTGGTAACCTGAGTTTCTTCGTGGTGTCATCTCCTTCCACCCCTCACGTACATAACACACAATTTTGTTTGTATCTTTAACGTAAAGTTCAAATTTGAATGACAATAAAGGAAGTCTAGGTCTAAGTTTAAGTCTAATTGTGGATGCTAAATGTGCCATAAAGGGACTACAGATGGAAATTAGCATAGTGCTAAATCTGGTGCAGCCATCTTTATTTTATTTTTGTTTTAACTTTTTTGTCCTGTCCAGCTACTCGGACAGAGAGAGAAATAGAGGTTTAACACTGTTACAAATATGCACCACACTGTGAACCCAACACCAAACAAGAATGACAAACACATTTCGTGGGAACATCCGCACCGTAACACAACATAAACTCAACAGAACAAATACCCAGAACCCCTTGCAGTACTAACTATTCCGGGTCGCTACAATACACACCCCCCCAATCTCCCTCCCCACCACCACCTCAACCCCAATTACGTCACATCAAATATTCCACTTTGAAAAATATTTTTGGTGGAAGATTTTGCACATTTTGTGTGTTTTCAATGAAATAAACATAGTTTTGTTTGATAAAAAAAGGAGGAAAAACAAACAAACAAAAAAACAACATAAAAAAACCTGAAACATTCAGAAATTAGGGATAGATCTGAAGTTGATGTAGACTCCAGAGATTTAAGCGTTAAATAAAAAATGTACGTATGCCCAGGCACACCATTATCCTTATTTCGCAACCGAAGCAAAACACTTTTTACGCTTCTATACTGAAAAAAAATACACCTACAACTTATTAAGAAAAAACAGAGAAAAAACTACCAGCAGCTGTAAAGTGTTTAACCTTCCTCTTGTGTTAGCTTTCTTTTACCATCTCTTATGTTAACGGGTCGGTTTTGACCCATGTCTTAAATCAGCTGTAAAATACACTAAAAACAATTATCTATCATCCAATTTGTTTCTCATCTCTTGGTTACCTCGTTAGGTTTCCTTATCCATGAAAATATTGGTTTTAATATTTTTGGTGTGGGCCATTGGGCCTTTTATTTGTCAGTATACCCCTCGATTTCAATTGAAAAAAATGGTAAAACGAACCTCAAGAGAATCGTATGAATAAAAAAAAAGGTTGTTGTGTTACCTGACCATTACTGAGGGGTATTAGAACACATCTCTTAAATAAATTTGCTTTATTTATTTTTTCATTTGAATAATTTTAACATAGTAAAAACTCTATACTGAATTGACTTCAAATGTCTGGATATTTTAGTTTTTAAATGCATAAAAGAACCACATACATTTTGTTTGTTTTTATTCTGGATAACAAGGTAAAATGAGAATCCACTAAAGCTCACATGATTGGGAGAGGAGCTGGCCGTCAGTGTGTTCAGTTTTGGCTGTACTTATTGCTTTATAGTCTTATTTTTATAACTGGGTCGAAACCGACCCTAACAACACCAAGGTCATAATTTCAACCATAGCATTTTATAATTTAGTGAACCAAAAAAAACAAGTTTTATTTTGTTGAAACAGAGGTTCCTGACAAAGTCAAAAAGCCTTGATGCCTAAAAATAAATTTATGTGGTTCTTTTATGCATTTAAAAACTAAAACGGGTCGGTGCCGACCCTAACACAAGACGAAGGATATACATGAAGGAAAGAAGAAAGTGAATGAATGTTTATAACTGAAAACATTCACATATTCATACAAATTTGTTTATTTTTTTAATGTATTTTTTTAATGAATTAAGTAACGTTCATAACAACCTTTTTCCAAAACACAATATAGAATGTCAGATATAGCAGGATAATGCGTACATTTATAAAAAAAAAATTTCAAATTTACTGTGGGAACCCATTTTTATGACTTGAAGGGGGACCCCATTTTGAAAATTCCAACACTGCTGTCAACAGAGGAGAAAAAATACTTTATTTAAATAAATATATTATTGATAAAACAAATTCTAGTATCATTGGCAAAATTTCACCTAGTCCCGGCCTTGGTGTCCTCCCCGCCTTGGCACACATATGTGTCCTCTTTTTATTTATATATTTACTTATTTTTTATTTTGGGATTTCATAATATGGTCAGTCTAGTTAAAATCCGAGTGCCCCAAAACCCCATACAGAAGCCACCGCTCCCGGATGTACTTTCAAGTCATGCCCAGAACACAAAAGCTACAGTATGAAGCCTAAAAGAGTATTAAGGTGGGACTGGGATCACTTATTAAATGTCATTATATTTTGCTGTTGGTTGTTCACGTGCCTGGTAAGAATTAGTATCAAACAAAATATATGTATCAACAGCAATACATTAATTGGGGTGGTATAGCTCGGTTGGTGGAATGGCCGTGCCAGCAACTTGAGGGTTCTAGGTTTGATCCCCGCTTCCGCCATCCTAGTCCCTACTGTTGTGTCCTTGGGCAAGACCTGCTCCCAGTGCCACCCACACTGGTTTAAATGTAACTTGGATATTGGGCATCACTTTGTAAAAGCGCTTTGAGTCACTAGAGAAACGCGCTATAGAAATAAAATTCACCTCACTTCACTAATACAAATTACATTGAAAATTAATACAAAGGTATTTAAAAATTATTTAGAACTCTACATTAAAACACTCTCTACCTCTGACAACAAAAACGCTGTGAAAACGATGATGCTGTGTTCCAAATGTAAGTTATTTACTGAAATTGAGTGAGCCTATGGCTTTGCACTTTGTTTATTATCCATCCATCCATCCATTTTCTCTACCGCTTATTCCCTTTTGGGGTTGCGGGGGGCGCTGGCGCCTATCTCAACTACAATCGGGCGGAAGGCGGGGTACACCCTGGACAAGTCGCCACCTCATCGACAGACAACATTAACACACTAGGGCCAATTTTTAGTGTTGCCAATATATATATATATATATATATATATATATATATATATATATATATATATATATATATATATATATATGTATATATATATATATAAGGGCTGCAAATCTTTGGGTGTGCCATGATTCGATTCAATATTGATTCTTGGGGTCGCGATTCGATTATATATCGAGTTTTTCGATTCAAAGCGATTCTCGATTCAAAAACGATATTTTTCCGATTCAGAAGGATTCTGTAATCATTCAATACATAGGATTTCAGCAGGATCTACCCCAGTCTGCTGACATGCGAGCAGAGTAGATTTTTTTTTAAAAGCTTTTATAATTGTAAAGGACAATGTTTTATCAACTGATTGCAATAATGTAAATTTGTTTTAACCATTAAACCAACCAAAAATATGACTTATTTTATCTTTGTGAAAACATTGGACACAGTGTGTTGTCAAGCTTATGAGATGCGATGCAAGTGTAAGCCACTTTGACACTATTGTTCTTTTTTATTATTTTTATAAATGTCTAATGATAATGTCAATGAGGGATTTTTAATCACTGCTATGCTGAAATCATAACTAATATTGATACTGTTGTTGATAATATTCATTTTTGTTTCACCACTTTTGGTTTGTTCTGTGTCGTGTTTGTGTCTCCTCTCAATTGCTCTGTTTATTGCAGTTCTGAATGTTGCTGGGTCAGGTTTGGTTTTGGAATTGGATTGCATTGTTATGGTATTGCTGTGTATTGGTTTGTTGGATTGATTAAAAAAATAAATAAATAAAAATCGATTTTTTCAAAACTGAGAATCAATTCTGAATAGCACAACGTGAGAATCGCAAGTCGTATTCGAATCGATTATATATATATATATATATATATATATATATTTTTTTTTTTAATATATATATATATATATATATATATATATATTATATATATATTCACGGGTGGGGGAAGAGTGGATCGTGAGATCGACAGGCGGATCATTGTGGCGTCTTCAGTAATGCGGACGTCGTACCGATCCGTTGTGGTGAAGAAGGAGCTGAGCCGGAAGGCAAAGCTCTCAATTTACCGGTCGATCTACGTTCCCATCCTCACCTGTGGTCATGAGCTTTATGGTCATAACCGAAAGAATAAGATCACGGGTACAAGCGGCCGAAATGAGTTTCCTCTGCCGTGTGGCGGGGCTCTCCCTTAGAGATAGGGTGAGAAGCTCTGCCATCCGGGAGGAACTCAAAGTAAAGCCACTGCTCCTCCACATCGAGAGGAGCCAGATGAGGTGGCTCGGTTATCTGGTCAAGATGCTACTCGAACGCCTCCCTAGGGAGGTGTTTAGGGCATGTCCAACCGGTAGGAGGCCACGGGGAAGACCCAGGACACGTTGGGAAGACTATGTCTCCCGGCTGGGAAGAGCTGGACGAAGTGGCTGGGGAGAGGGAAGTCTGGGCTTCCCTGCTTAGGCTGCTGCCCCCGCGACCCGACCTCGGATAAGCGGAAGAAGATAGATGGATGGATATATATATACATCCATCCATCCATCCATCCATTTCCTACCGCTTATTCCCTTTCGGGGTCGCGGGGGGCGCTGGCGCCTATCTCAGCTACAATCGGGCGGAAGGCAGGGAACACCCTGGACAAGTCGCCACCTCATCGCAGGGCCATATATACATATATATATATATATATATATATATATATATATATATATATGTATGAGTGGGAAAAAATAATCACAAGACTACTTCATCTCTACAGAACTGTTTCATGAGGGATTCCCTCGATCATCAATCATCAGGAGATATATATATATATATGGATCTTTCTGTGTGGAGTTTGCATGTTCTCCCCGTGAAAGCGTGGGTTCCCTCCGGGTACTCCGGCTTCCTCCCACTTCCAAAGACATGCACCTGGGGATAGGTTGATTGGCAACACTAAATTGGCCCTAGTGTGTGAATGTGAGTGTGAATGTTGTCTGTCTATCTGTGTTGGCCCTGTGATGAGGTGGCGACTTGTCCAGGGTGGAGCCCGCCTTCCGCCCGATTGTAGCTGAGATAGGCGCCAGCGCCCCCCGCGACCCCGAAAGGGAATAAGCAATAGAAAATGGATGGATGTATATATATATATATATATATATATATGGCGCTGTTTTATTTTCTACTGTGTTTGTACTTATTTGGATTTTTGTTTCTCGTCTGTTTGTAAATGTTGACATTTACATAATAAAAAAAAGTTTAAAAAAAAACAACAACAAAAAAACACCGTGTTAAATAAATAAATAAGTAAATCAATTAATTAATAAATAAATACAAAGCTATGAAAAACGAGGCGGGACCATTCTTGGTTCCGGTTTGCGAAGTGACGGAACGATCAGGCAGACGGACACAAAAAGCTGACGCTCTTCCGGCCAGCTCAGCGTCAGTCTTTCGTGTGTCGGAGCTGTCTTGTCACACGATAACAACCTCCATTTCTTCCTACTAATATAATATCTTAGGCGGGCAGAGATGGTGCTGCTGACCATGATCGCCCGGCTGGCTGACGGCCTGCCACTGGCCGCCTCGATGCAGGAGGACGAGCAGGTTACACGTCCATCATTTTATTCTCCTATTATTACTCAGCTATTTCAATATAGACCGTCTATGTACTTATACTTCTTTGACCTGCTAATGTATACTAACTATCTGATTTGTTTTATTGCTGTACACGACTAATGTGGAAAACACTATTTAAAACTAAAAATGCTGTTTCCTATTTATTAGTATACTAATTAAGGTGTCACACTATTAGTGCTTGAATATTATTCACAATAGCCTGGTTCCTCTTAGTAATGAATAATAAATAATGCATCAAATAGTACATCATGAACTATGACACATTTTGGATTATATAACCACAAAGGTTTATCCAATTCGAGGACATCCTGCATTTTTCCATCACAGTGGGATGAGAAATTTTAACATTTATTATTATTATTATTTATATGAATATTTTAATTATTAAAATTAATTTGTATTTTTAGGAATCATTATATATATATATTTTTATACAAACTTTTAACAGGTAAATAGTATTCAATTTTCAAAGTATATACCGTATTTCCTTGAATTGCCGCCGGGGCGCTAATTAATTTAAAACCTATTCTCACTCCTGCGCTTACCAAAGGCATGCAGTAAAAATAAGCATGCGCTAATTATTTTAAAACCTCTTCTCCTTGCCCTTATGTGGGCCTACCGAGGATGTCGTAGTGGTTTGTGCAGCCCTTGAGACACTAGTGATTTAGGGCTATATAAGTAAAGATTGATTGATTGATTGATTCTCACTCCGGCACTTACCAAAGGCATGCAGTAAAAATTTGAGTGTGATGTAAGGATACCATCATGAAAAGCACATTTAATAAAAAAAAACTTTATTATGGTCTTACTTTTCTTACTTAATCATTTATGGTCTTACTGCCACCCGAACGCCTCCCTAGGGAGGTGTTTAGGGCACGTCCAACCGGTAGGAGGCCACGGGGAAGACCCAGGACACGTTGGGAAGACTATGTCGGCCGGCTATATAAGTAAAGATCGATTGATTGATTCTCACTCCGGCCCTTACCAAAGGCATGCAGTAAAAAATTTAAGTGTGATGTAAGGATACCATCATGAAAAGCACATTTAATAAAAAAAAAACGTTATTATGGTCTTACCTTCACTTATAAATGAAGTCCATGCCCTGCGATGAGGTGGCGACTTGTCCAGGGTGTACCCCGCCTTCCGCCAGATTGTAGCTGACATAGGCGCCAGCGCCCCCCGCGACCCCAAAAAAGGGGAATAAGCGGTAGAAAATGGATGGATGGATGAAGTCCATGCCAGCTCCTTCTGATCAAAAGCATCGAAAACTCTTTTATGGAAGTCTTCCTTATCTTTCTTCAGTTTTAAAACTCTCTCTGTCTCGATGGATATCTTCCTTTTTTACCTCCTGCTTCGATAGAAAGTCCAGTTTACAAAACTGCTTTCAGACCGCTGCTATCAGTTAGCTCGGCTCCTCAAGTGCGGGCGATGACAGAATTATCCTTGTACAACTCCCCCTCCTGTTCTGCTCCGTGGGTGATCTCTTTATCCCACCGCTGCCACCATGAAGTGTTATTGTATAAATAATACACTGGGTATTGAGGACTGGAACATGCTTTATTTCAGCCCGGTTGTTTACATAGCCAGCATAGGAGTGTTACATCCTAAAAGGTCCGTCGTGCAACCCCCGCGTCATATCCGTCCCAGCACATATCACGTCACTCATTGTCACTTCTTCTGCAGCCGAGTAGTCGCAAGAAGGATCACTAGCGCCCTCTACCACATATGAGTCATTTAATGACTCATATTTGACAGATGCAGCTACGGTATATTAATAAAACTTAGCTGCTTACTGTTCTTTTTAGCATACCGGTATTCAGTAGCTTGGACCTTAAATCCTACTGAATAGCTCTTAATCTTCTTCCCTTTATGCGATTTCAAATTACCGGTATTGAAATCAGCCTCCTCCATTTTGAAAATGATGACAGGGGAAGTGTCACTCATGACGCCACAGGTTTGACCAGGTGGTAATACTAAGCATGCGCTAATTATTTTGCGAAGCGAGTTTGACCCGGCAGTAATTCAAGGCAGGCGCATACTATATGCCCGGCGGCAATTCAAGGAAATATAATACTTTAACTTTTTTTTTTTTTTTTTTTACTTCTACTATTTTCCCCCCCACTTACTTACAAAGTAGTGATAGGCAAACGTTATTAGTAATAAATACTTCTATTTCTTAAATATAGTCATAAAAATACAGACATATGAATTTATCCGCCCTCCTCCAATCACAGTTTAAAATAAAATGCTTTTAACTTTGATCATCTTTTTTTTTTTTTTTTTTTTAATAGAATTTTCAGCATTTGACTGGCCTACAGTTGATTTATTTAATTTTATTTGTTTTGGGTGATACTTTTCAGGCACATTTGTTTCTATTGACGTCAATAATCTTTAATATTTTCAATAATTGACTGGTAACAGTATTATTATGTATTTTTTTACAGTCACTCATCTTTTATTTGAAAATTTGGGGGTTTAAAAAACCTCAGCTATGATCATCAAAATAAAAAAAAAAGGTTTGACATATCTCACTTTGCATGTAATGAGTTATTCACATATTAGTTTCACATTTGAAGTTGAATTGCTGACACAAATGGATTTGTGCAAAATATTACATTTTTTTGAGTTTCACCTGTATTGTAGGTGACATTTTTATATTCTGGTAAAGTTTTTTATTTTTTATAATATGTATTTATTCTTTTGATAGGGAAACAATGATACTGGTACTGAGAACTCAGACACTTTTTACATTAAAAAAAAAAAAAAATTAAACAAATGACAAATGTTTTTTTTTTAGGTAAAAAAAAGAATTTAACTTTAAAAATGTTTTCTTAATTTCAAAAAATGACAATTTTTACTTTAAAATGTTTTTGTAATGTTTTTAATTTGTTTTCTTATTTTTTTTTATATGGGGGAACAAAAAAAAGTGTCTGTTTTCTTAGTACTTGTATTATGATTTCCCCATCAAATGAATAAATAATTATCATAGTAAATGAAACACTGAAAATAGTCTACTTGAATACAAACCAAAGATAGGCGACTGGGGAAAAAAAATACTGTGACCAGTCAAATGTTGAAAATATTATAGCTTATCAACGTTATTAATGTACTGCCTTCCTCTTAGCCATGAGCAGATATAGAATCACACGAACTGACGAAAAGGAAAAAAAGGAAAATCACAAACATACAGAGAAGTCTTACTGAATTAAAAACAACAAAAAGTTGTCACATTTACCTTAACATAGTGCTTCTTTTTCTATGCAAACATCATTTGATAAAAACATTTAATGAATATAATTGTATTTGTTTTCTTACTAGTTACCTATAGTTAAAACCATAACCATAGTGGGTTGGTATGAATGTAGCAGATAATAGGCCATGCTTGGATTTTAAAGTTATAGAAATATATATATATATATAAATATGATTTTTTTTTATTATTATTAGTTGTTATTGTTATTTAATAATGCTTTTGACAAAATGTGCCAAAAGTAAATGAGTAAATATAAATGGTAATGTTTTCCCGTTACAGTTTAAAATAAAATGTTATTAATGCTAATTGATGAGATTTTTAAAATGTATTTATTTACATTTTTCTATGTATTTATTTTAGTATCTGTACTATTTTACTTGTTGTAAATTATTGACAATGCGATTAATTATTCCTGGTGATTTTGTTTTTCTGCACATGTTTGAAAGGCATATTTATTTGTCTTATGGTGAGATATAAGGTTTTTAAAGGCCTACTGAAATGAGATTTTCTTATTTAAACGGGGATAGCAGGTCCATCATATGTGTCATTTCGCGATATTGCCATATTTTCGCTAAAAGGATTTAGTAGAGAACATCGACGATAAAGTTCGCAACTTTTGGTTGCTAATAAAAAAGCCTTGCCTGTACCGGAAGTAGCAGACGATGTGCGCGTGACGTCACTGG
Organism: Nerophis ophidion; assembly: GCF_033978795.1. Taxonomy (NCBI): domain Eukaryota; kingdom Metazoa; phylum Chordata; class Actinopteri; order Syngnathiformes; family Syngnathidae; genus Nerophis; species Nerophis ophidion. The sequence continues at coordinate 26,979,425 of NC_084636.1, read as the reverse complement.
TTGTAGGGCTCCTCACATTGTTTACAATCATGGCCACCAGCACCTAGAGCGATTCGGGCCGAGAAAGCGACACTGTCCCCATTAATTTGAGCGAGGATGAAAGATTTGTGGATGAGGATAGAGAGAGTGAAGGACTAGAAGAAAAAAAAAGACTAGGGCAGTGGGAGCGATTCAGATGTTATTAGACACATTTACTTAATGTACTCTGACATATATTTCTGTCTTTAAATAGATTATTTGAGCATCTTTTAAATAAAACAATATCAAAATTGTTGGAAAAAGTTTGGACACCCCTCAATACTTTGGAGCGGTGGCGTGAAAGGTCAAATTATATGATTGTTTATTGTTTTATGATAAGGATTTCACATTAAATCTGAGTGCAAGTCATGTGAGCGCCTTGCATGGCAGCTCACCCCATCAGTGTGTGAATGGGTGAATGTGGAAATACTGTCAAAGTGCTTTGGGCTCCTTAGAAAGGGGTAGAAAAGCGCTATACAAGTACAACCATATACCATATATACTAGGATAATTCTGGAAAACCCCTTATCTGGTTATTGTGTTATTAGTTTTTTAGTGAGATTATTTAGTCATACCTGAAAGTGGGAGGGGTGTGATGACCGCCAGTGTCTCTGAGGGAAGCCACGGAGGAGCCAAGAAAGCCGCAGCTGCATCTTTGACAGCTGCAGGAGGAACGACACAAGCTCCGTTCATGTTTAAGGTAAGAGCCGACTTATTGCCACAATTTTCTCACCGAAACCTGCCGGTTGACAGGTGGTAGAGAACCACGTTCGCTTGACCGCTCTGTTCCATATGAAAGCTTCACCATCATCTTTAGGGAATGTAAACAAAGAAACACCGGCTGTGTTTATGTTGCAATACACCGCTTTCCAGCAACATCTTTCTTCTTTGTATTCTCCATTATTAGTTGAACAAATTGCAAAAGATTCAGCAACGCAGATGTCCAGAATACTGTGTAATTATGCGATTAAAGCAGACTACTTTTAGCCGTGATCGGTGCTGGAAGGACATGTCCGCTACCACCGGTGACGTCATGCGCACGCGTCATCATTCCTCGACGTTTACAACAGGATACTTCGCGGGAAATTTGATATTGCAATTTTGTAAACTAAATCGGCCGTATTGGCATGTGTTGCAATGTTAATATTTCATCATTGATATATAAACTATCAGACTGCGTGGTCGGTAGTAGTGGGTTTCAGTAGGCCTTTAATTGATAAAGTTAGCACCATCCAGAAAAAATAAGATTGTGTGACATCATTTAAAATCTCATCTTTTCTCCTTGTTTTTCTTGCTCTCAAAAAGGGAAGCGAAAAGGTTGGTTGTGTTGATGCTACTGTGTTGCGTTCATAAACATTCCACACCATACCGGTAGTTTTTGGACAGTACTTTATGCAAACACCACACTTCACACTGAAGTGTTTTGTGGGTTCAAGCATGTCTACTGTAAGTGCTTCAAGCTGTTTGCCTTACCGTCTTCTTTCCTGCGTGTTTGAAGTTGGGCCGGGATCTGCAGCAGTACCAGAGTCAAGCCAAGCAGCTCTTCAGAAAACTCAACGAGCAGAGTCCCACACGCTGCACTTTGGAGGCGGGCTCCATGTCGTTTCAGTGAGTGGCAAACTTTGCATCTATTTTGCTGTTGGTACGAGTAAAGTATCCATCACGTCTCATCTGCAGCTATGTTATCGAAAAAGGAGTGTGCTACCTCGTCCTTTGCGAAGCGAGCTTTCCCAAAAAGCTGGCCTTTGCTTACTTGGAAGATCTGCAGGCCGAGTTTCATGAGCAGCACGGGAAGAGGGTGCCCACTGTGTCCCGGCCTTACTCCTTTATTGAGTTTGGTGAGCAAGAATATTTACTTGACTTATGTTTACTGCATATATTGGAAAGACATCTGCTCGAGAACACCATCAACGAGACACATCACCGCTTTATTAAATGTCTTTACAAGCTGAGGAATGCAGATAGCAACACTTGCTTATTTGTCCATGTGATGGTTTATACAGCTTATATTATTTTTGTTATTGAAATAACAAAAATTCTGCTAATATTTTTATTTTAAATATGTCTTTTTACAAATGATAGCCAGCAGATATATTTTGATATGTTCTCCTTATGATATAATTGTAATGGTTGTGGTTTACAGCTTATGAAAAACAAATTGAAAATCTTAGAAAATTTGGAGGTTTAAAAAATAACTCAGCCATAATCATCTAATTTAAATTTTTTTTAAAGAAAGCTTGACATATCTCATTTTGCATGTAATGAGTTATTCACATATTAGTTTCGTATTTGAAGTTGAATTGCTGACATAGATGGATTTGTGCAAAAAAAATACAAATTTTTGGAGTTTCACCTGCATTGTAGGTGACATTTTTATATTCTAGCAATTAATAACATAAAAAATATATATATAATACATTTGCGAATTATTTTCATCTGCTTTGTATTTTTTTATTATTCACAATTTTTACTTAACTTTGAAGAAGAAAGAATAGAAGATTAAATGTTTTATATTGGGGAAGCCATCAGGTGGCGCACTCGCTCATTTTAACATGTAGCATAAAGTGACCTTTGTATGCATGTGTATATACACACACATATATATATATTTATATATATATATATATATATATATATATATATATAAATATATATATATATATATATATATATATATAGATATAGATATAGATATAGATGTATGTATGTATATAATTTTAATAAAACATCCATCCATCCATTTTCTACCGCTTATTCCCTTTGGGGTCGCGGGGGGTGCTGGTGCCTATCTCAGCTACAATCGGGCGGGACGCGGGGTACACCCTGGACAAGTCGCCCCCTCATCGCAGGGCCAAAACATATTGTTTAAAATAAATCTGTAAATTATTCAGATATTTTCTATTTTTTCTATTATTTAATATTATTAATTCAACAATAAGTTTGACAAATATGCCGTACAAGGGGTATTTGTCCAGGGTGTACACCGCCTTCCGCCCGATTGCAGCTGAGATAGGCTCCAGCATCCCCCCGCAACCCCAAAAGGGACAAGCAGTAGAAAATGGATGGATGGATATATATATTTTTTAAGCAATTTTATGTTGTTAAATAATAACAAATGACTTAATACAAAACGATATGTCCTTTACAGATGTAGCCAGCAGATGGCAGCACACGCTCAATTTAACATGTAGCACTGGGTACCATTTATATATTTTTGTAGAAAAATAATATAAACAAATACAGTTTAACATTTTGCTGACATTTTTCTATTTTTTTTAATTACTTTGAGTTATTTCCTAAATAACTTAAAATGAGGGATATGTTATTTACAAGCAGTAGGCAGCAGATGGCATTGATTACTCATGTTACGATATAGCATTGGGTGCGATTTTATATAGCATCTCATTTTATTTTTGTGTATTAATAATTTATTGAATGAAAAATTCCCAATCTGTAAATTCTGCCAATATATTTATATGTTTTATTATTTCAAAATGAGTGATATAGAACATTCATAGACATCATTTATAAGTGTAAAAGAATAACTTCAAAGCCTATATACAAAAAGAATCAACAACAATAAAAATAATAAAATAAAACAAGTAAATAATATACAAGCAAATAATAATAACAGATTAATAAAATACATCAATAAAATAGAACAATAAAAACAAATCAATATAATAGAATGCACCTGTGGATAGGTTGATTGGCAACACTAAATTGGCCCTAGTGTGTGAATGTGAGTGTGAATGTTGTCTGTCTATCTGTGTTGGCCCTGCGATGAGGTGGCGACTTGTCCAGGGTGAACCCCGCCTTCCGCCCGATTGTAGCTGAGATAGGCGCCAGCGCCCCCCGCGACCCCAAAAGGGAATAAGCGGTAGAAAATGGATGGATGGATGGATAATAGAATAAAACAATTAAAGAAACAAAGGACCATAAGCCTCATGCCAATTTAAAAGCCAGAAAATAAAAGTCGGTTTTAAGACTAGACTTAAAACATTCAACAGTGGGGGCCATTCTGACATGAGGGGGAAGAACATTCCGAAGTTTAGGGCCAACAACAGAGAAGGCCCTAGTTTTAAGCCTTGTTTAAGGCACCACAAGTTGGAACTGGCCCAAAGACAATTTGTCACAATCGACCTGAATATAAAACATTTTTTTCCCTTTTAAAAAAATCTTGGGTTGGCTTATATACTGATAGATAGATTTATACATGCCACCATACAGGTGCAAGTCAGAGCTTTTCTTCCCGTCACTCACACACACACACACCAGCCATTATGATGTTTTCCATTGCAGTTTTGTCCTATCGGTAATTTTAGAACGTTTTCCAAGCGGGTCTTGAGAAAGAGGGCTGGTCTTATATTGAGGGACGTCTCCTATACGGTAATCCCTGCACTCCTCTTCTCTGACCAGACACGTACATCCAAAAAACCAAGAAGGCCTACATAGACAGCCGAGCCAGAAGGAACCTAGGCAGCATCAACACGGAGCTGCAGGACGTGCAGAGGATCATGGTGGCCAACATCGAAGAGGTGCTGCAGAGGGGAGAGGCGCTCTCTGGTAAGTCTTACAGCAAAGTGCATACACTCGTGTGTTTATGTCCCGCCTTCCTCTTCATACTTTTGATCAGTTCCCCATTATGGGATGAATAAAAGTATGTCTCTAAAACGCCATCCATCCATTTCCATCGCTTGTAAGTAAGTACATTTTATTTATAAAGCGCTTTTCACAGAGAAAATCACAAAGCATAGGTTAATTAAAAGAACAATTCCACTAAAACAACAGAATTGGATTTAACACTATAGTTAAAAGGTGCATTAACTGGAGTTTATTTTGAACATGCATACAATTACAACATGATATTTAGGATTACGGATTAGGCTCCACCTTCCTGCACGGCCTTGACTTTTCAATCAGTCTTCGCATGCAGTCGTTGGCCAGTCTATTAGCCACCCTTAGTTATTTATGTTGACTTTGAAGATTTATTGAAGTAAATTCTGTTTATATAGCGCTTTTCTCTATTCGACTCAAAGCGCTTTTACATTGTGAAACCCAATATCTAAGTTACATTTAAACCAGTGTGGGTGGCACTGGGAGCAGGTAGGTAAAGTGTCTCGCCCAAGGACACAACGGTAGTGACTAGGATGGCGGAAACGGGAATCGAACCTGGAACCCTCAAATTGCTGGCACGGCCACTCTACCAACCGAGCTATGCCGCCCACACATTTTGTGGATTTTATTGTGGAAAAATGAGTGCATTACATGTTCTGCGTAAGTCCCGCCTTCATTCACAGTCTCGACTGTCATTGGCCGACCTTTCAATCACTCTCCATGCAGTCATTGGGCAGTCTAAATCAGAGGTGGCAAACTAATTTTGGATCGGGGGCCACATGGAGAAAAAAATCTACTCCCAAGTAGGCCAGACTGTTAAAATCACGGCACGATTACTTAAAAATAAAGACAACTTCAGACTGTTTTCTCTGTTTAAAAATAGAACAGAAATCATAATGTTGTTGGGTTTTTTTTACACTTACATGTTGCGGTTAATAGAATTCTACCTTTATATGTTGTTTTTTATACTTAATAAAATATGTAAATAATTAACTATAAATAAATGATGTGATAATGTTCATCAGTCTACTCATTGGTGTTCATTTTCAATCTATCATGATAAAAAAAAATAATATCAAAATATAATTACAGGATGTTATTTATGTAGTTTGTTCATTGTTCTCGACCGGTGCACTCGACTTAGACTTCCTTTTTATTGTCATTCAAATTTGAACTTTACAGCACAGATAAGAACGAAATTTCGTTTCATAAGTTTCATATCCTGGTAGTGCAGGATTGAAAAAAGCAATAAGGTGCATATATAATTAAATAAATAGATATAAATAATATATAAATATATATATAAAATACATAAATATATAGAAATAAATAAATAGATTACTGTACGGATAAATATATTGCACTTTTTAACATGCGTCCACGCTTATGGATGTATGTTGTATTGTCTTTTTTATTCCAGCGAGTTAATCCATTTTGGGGGGAAGTTGAAGGGATAATTTAATTACGATGCGTTCAAGAGTCTTACGGCCTGAGGGAAGAAGCTGTTACAGGACTTGGAGGTTCTGCTTCGGAGGCTGCGGAACCTCTTTCTAGAGTCTAACATCCTGTGGGTTTTTTTTTTTTTTTTTTTTACATATGTAGCGTCATCTACAAAGATACAAAGAATTGCTATTGTGACATCTAGTGGACACATTTAGAGCAGCAGTTTCTTTCATTCAAAAATTTCCGCTCATTTTTATTCTGAGCAAACTCATCCCGCAGGCAGGATAAAACCTGTTCGCGGGCCTGATCCAGACCACGGGCCTTACGTTTGACACCCCTGGTCTAAACGTTGTATATTTTGGGACCGATAAAAAGTGTAAAATGTTAGATTTTTTTATTTTTTATTTGTCTTACTGTATGTTGTTTCAGTTTAAATGCTCCAATTTATAAATGTAGTCCATTAATATTATTAATGTATGCCTCCATTCAATGAACCTGCATGATCTCCATTCAAATATTCGCTCCAGTCTCTAATTAGATAAAAGATGAAAAATAAAAAGGTCTTAAGATATCACAACTGTGGCTGTAGGCAACCTCCTGATGTAGTTTGAAGTATCATTACGGGTCATCATTTAGGAGTTTTCTCTCCCGCTGTTACAACATTGGTTCTGTAGCTGCTGTGTTGTGGAATTTACTTGGTGGTAAGCAACCATGTGGTTCTCATGAAGTCTAAAAAATATTATGAAGGACGTGCAGATCGATAGGCCACCGATTGGCTGAAAAAGTACGTGGTCACCATTGCAGATTTCTATGCAGATCACAAACGCCGATCCCCTTTGGGTGGCACTGTATTTACTTGTATTCCCCCTGCTGACAAGTGGCTCGCAGCTAATCAAGCGTCTCCATACACAGCTAATAATAATCACCTCTATTATGACAAATAAACTGCATTTCTTAGTATCATTATCTTGTACCTTATCACTGGAGGACGTGGCTAAAAATGCAGAGAGCAAGCATGCTAACCGCTGAGCTAACTTGAAAAAACAGTGCTAAGTAAACTTATATTCCGTTTTCGCATTTTCCTGCTTCAGCACTGGACTCCAAGGCCAGCAACCTGTCCACCCTGTCCAAGAAGTACCGCAGCGACGCCAAGTACCTGAACACCCGCTCCACCTACGCCAAGCTGGCCGCCGGCGGCGTCTTTTTCATCATGCTCATCGTCTACGTGCGCTTCTGGTGGCTCTGAGCGCTTCAGGGAGGGAAACGTACGCGAGCGATTCGGCATGTCCAAAAAAAAAAAAACATGAAAAAGCCCTTTCACTAAAAGCGGCATCCTTAATATGACATTTCAAAGAATATTACCTCCCGATAGCGTATTGCATCTCACTTTCATAATGAGTGGAAAGTGGGATTTGTTGAGGGTGACGGCGTGCAAAAGTGGAGGGAAAATGAAGGGTCTTTTGTTGTAAAATTCCACACCTTTCCAAGCTGCTCAGTAATCACCTTACATACTGTATGTATCGTGTCTAGTAGAAAATCCTGAGTGGGTATCGCTAATCCTATTCACTGTTTGACTGACATACCGATAATCGGATCGTAATACCGTTTAATATGTTTTTTTTAATTTCTATTTTAATGGCAGATTATTATTTCCCCACCATAGTGACATTTCTAGCTCGACCAGCAACCTTGAAAAAAAAGATGATAATATATGCTCTCCCTTTTTATCTTGTACAAAGTTTATTCATGTAAATGCAAAACTGGCTTCAGGCTGAGCAGCAAACACAAACCAGCTCTTTTTTTTCTTTCTGTTTGTCTGCTCGCGATGATGAATAAAATGGTTTGCACAGCACGCGCCTCCGTTCTCTAAGGGCTCGAGTCCGGCCTGAATCCACAAGTTGCTATGGGACTCCATTGTGTGCTTGTTAAGTAATACAACAAAAACGTTATTTTATTCTTTCAACAAGCTTTCAGGGATATGTTTAAATACCACAATTATGTTTAGAATAAAAAATGTAGTGGTTCTCAAACTTTTTTTTTTTACCTTAGGGAACTCTGAGGCCCTCCAAAGACCAGCAATATGACCAACATTATGATACAGTAGCGTAGTAGGCATAAATATGAATCAAAAACAAGACAGAACACATTTAAAATGTTGCCACTGCAACATTACACACAGTTTCAACATTAACACTGTGTTTGAATATTTCAAAATAAAACACTAATCATTAAAGTTATTCTTTGGCATACCACTAGATAGAGCCCACGTACCTTAGTTTGAGAAACAGGTGAGCAGGATACAATGCTACCATACTATGCTAATGTATAATCATGGTAACAAACTAATAAAATGTTGTACGGCACATGCACTAACCGCTGTTCCACCGTGCTGCCCGATACCTATTATATACTAGTAATATATTATATACATATACATATATATACATATATGTGTGTTCGTGTATATAAATATATATATATATACGTGTGTGTATATGTATATATACACATGTGTATATATACATATATATGTATTGGTATGTATGTATATACACGTGTGTGTATATATATATAGATATATAATATATATTTTATATTTTTTTACATTTTATATATATTTTTATATTTCGACAATCTTCACATAAAACAAAGAACAACAACAACAAAAGAAAAAAAAAACACTCATTTGAGCAATGATTGAGCCGAAAGGGTGTAGGTTGAAGCAACGCTTATATAAGCCTACCCCATCACAACAAGAACAAGGTTCAAAATATATAAAATCTAAAACATGCTTCACTTATATTACTTTTTTTTTTAAACAATATATAAGCAACATATTTGTAGCACACGTCTCATATACACAGTTTAACATTTAAATCAATCATATACATTTGTACACTTATATATATATATATATATATATATATATATACACAATTTATTTAAATTCCATATAAAGTGGTAATATATACATTTTAATATAACCTATATGTATAATTATGAAATCATAATTATATATAAAAGTGTATATATATATATATACACTTTTAACACATTTTACTAAAATATAGCCGTTTGTATACCTTTGCAAGGTTGAAAATTAAGTCAATATTTCCCCAAATTACCTAGATTTAGGTAGTGAAATATTAGATTAGATTAGATTAGATAGTACTTTATTTATTCCGTCAGGAGAGTTCCTTCAGGAAAATTACAATTTTCAGCACAATCCCATTCAAGATCAGACAAACGTTACAGGGAGACAGAACAGGATCGCTGACGGGTCTGCCGGCTTCCAGCGCCCCTTACAAAAAAAAAGATGACATACAGGTAAACAGTGGGGGGGGGGGGATTAAATTGAGGATTAAAATAAAATAAAATAAATAAAAAATCGTACATATTGTACAGTACTGAGATAAAGTACAGCTTATAGCACAAAACACAAAAACTTTGATGTAAAATAGTACTATAGCGGTCAAGAGAGCATGTGTTCCATACCACTTTTGTACAGCAGGATGCGCTATTTGACTTCTGTGTGGCTGAGAAAAGGGTTCTCTCTATATCATCATTTAACCTTAAGTAACATTTAAAAAAAAAAAACTCTTGTCAGTAGTTTCCGGTGAGAGAACAGAGATGCTGAACAGAAGGTTAAAAACAAGAACCAACATGATGAAGTAGAACATGTAATATGGGAGGGACGGGGGGGGGGGGGTTGTTAAAGTGTGCCAAAAAAAAAAACAACCACAGGGCACAGACTCAACTTTTCACCTCTGCAGAGAGAGGAAGTTGCTTTTGATATGTCTCACTTGATCTGCGCTTTTGCTATCTTGCGTTTCATTGCAGTGGTTTTGATGATCAGAAGCGTGCAAACTTTCCTTTCAATCAACCTGCCAACGCTTATGTCATCCTGTTAGCGTTACAGTCGACTGCCTACAAAAAGTCAACTCCTCGAAATGTCTGCGCCCCACAAGTCCAACATAAAGGGTTTCTGTAAGGCACAAGTGTCAAACTCGAGGCCAGGGTCATGCCACATAAATGAAGTGGCATGTTCTTCTAAACTTTATTTGAAATTGATGCAAAACAAGCTATTTCAAGCATTTTTGTTGTTGTTATTGAAACCCCTTTTAGAAAGGAATTCTGTAATAGCCAAACTTTAGTATCTGCTTGTCACCTTGACTTTTCATTGCGGATTAATGTTTCCATGACGACTGATGTAATATGAAAGAAGTCGCGCAGAATAACCTGGCCATCGCACATTTGGATGGTTTCGCAGTTACAAGTGGCCCCTTGAAGGCAACCGGAACTTGGCGGTGTGAGACCTCAAATCAGGGTTTTAGTTAGATTTCATTTCATTTTGCAGTTGTGCCACTTGTAACAGTGGAATAAATAAATAAATGAATGCGAGACTTATGATCCGGAACTTAATTTTTACATTCATTTTATATTTTTTTATTTCATATTTAATTTAATATTTTATTTTATATTATGTATATTGATCAGATTTATTTTAATGTCATTTATTTTTTCCTAGTTACAAGTGGACCATTGAGAGCAGCTATAACTGCAATGTGAGACTTCAGATCAGTTATTTTTATTTTATTGTTTTAGTTATATTGCACTTACAAGTGGCCTGTTAATTTTAAATCATTTTCATTTCATTTCGCAGTTACAACCCCCCTTAACATCTGCGACTTGCATGTGCGGAATAAATAAATAAATGAATGTGAGACTTGGGATCAGGAATTTAATTTGACTTAAATTAATCTAAATTAATTAATTTTGTGTAATTTAATTTCATATTTAATTTAATTTCATATTTCCTGTAATTTCGTTTAATATTACATTTTCTTTATTGTATATTGATTTGATTTATTTTAATTCAATTGTTTATGTTTCACACTTATCACGCTGCGATGAGGTGGCGACTTGTTCAGGGTGTACGCCGCCTTCCGTCCGATTGTAGCTGAGATAGGCACCAGCGCCCCCCGCCCGACCCCAAAGGGAATAAGCGGTAGACAATGGATGGATGGATTTTATTTTGTTTTATGTATATTTTTTTGATTTGATTTATTTTAATTACATTTTTTATTTTTTCCCACTACAAGTGGACCATTGAGAGCAGCTAGAATTGCAATGTGAGACTCCATCAGTTATTTTATTTTGTTTTGTTTAATTTAATTTCGTTTAATATTTAATTTTCTTTATTGTCTATTGAATATTATTTTAATCAATTTTTTTATGTTTCATACTTACAAGTCAATACATGAATGTGAATTTAATTTATTTTAATTTAGTATAATTTAATTAAGATTACATTTTATTTTAATTGAATTGAATAAATTTTGTTTAATTTAATTTCATATTTCATTTAATATTTTTTTATTTAATGTAATTTGTTTCAATTTGATGTATTTTAATAAAAAAATATATTTTTTCACACCAGTCGACCATTAAGAGCAGCTATAATTGCAACGTGAGACTCCAAATGTGTTATTTTATTTTATTCTTAATTAGTTTAATTTAATGTAATTTAGTTTAATTTCATATTTAACTGAACTTTGTATAATATTTCATTTTGTTTATTGAATATTGATTTAATTTATTTTAATTACATTTTTTATTTTTTTCCCCACTACAAGTGGACCATTGAGAGCAGCTAGAGTTGCAAATCATCAGTTATTTTATTTTGTTTTGTTTAATTTAATTTCGTGTAATTTCATATTTCATTTAATTTTGTTTATTATTTAATTTTCTTTGTCTATTGATTATTATTTTACATTTTTTATGTTTCACACTTACAAGTCAATACATGAATGTGAATTTAATTTATTTTAATTTAATAAAAATACATTTAATTCTAATTTAATTTAATAAATTTTGTTTAATTTAATTTCATATTTCATTTAATATTTTTTTATTTAATGTAATTTGTTTCAATTTGATGTATTTTAATAAAAAAATATATTTTTTCACACCAGTCGACCATTAAGAGCAGCTATAATTGCAACGTGAGACTCCAAATGAGTTATTTTATTTTATTCTTAATTAGTTTAATTTAATGTAATTTAGTTTAATTTCATATTTAATTGAACTTTGTATAATATTTCATTTTATTTATTGAATATTGATTTAATTTATTTTAATTACATTTTTTATGTTTTCACACTTACAAGTGGACCATTGAGAACAACAATAACTGCAATGTGAGACTCAAACTAAGTTATTTTATTTTATTGTTTTAGTTATATTGCAATTCCAAGTGGCCTGTTGAGGGCAGCCATAACTGATGTGCAATGTGAGACCTCAGATCAGTATTTCAGTGAGTTTGAATTTCTTTTCATTTCATTTAGCAGTTACATCTGCCCTTAAAATCTGCGACTTGCAACTGCGGAATAGGTACATCTCTGAAAAAAGGTTGAGAACCACTGCTCTAAAAGCCGTAGATGTTATTGCCAGATATGCATACACAGTAGATGGCAGTATTTTCCTGTTTAAGAGTGTCACAACTTTGCTGTTTACGGCGGACGAACTGCTTTACGGTAGACGAAAACGTGACTGCTGTTGTTGTTTGTTAATACCGCGCTGGGAGGACGTTTGTGAAACTGCCTAACAATAAACCCACATAAGAAACCAAGAACTCGCCCTCGATCATTCTAAAGTTATAATGTCATTGGGGCAGGCACTCTGTTTATATTGTGGGAAAGCGGACGTGAAAAGAGGCTGTCGACATGTCACTCGGGTCCGCATGGAGCTGGAGGGGGCGTGGCCTCCAGCTCCGCCTGAATTTCGGGAGAAAATTTGTTCCGGTAGGTTTTCTGAGGAGGCGCTGAATTTCGGGAGTCTCCCGGAAAATCCGGGAGGGTTGGCAAGTATGTGTAGCAGTGATCTTGTCCTTTCGGTCATGACCATGGGTGAGGATGGGACCAAGATCGACCCGTAAATTGAGAGCTTTGCCTTCCGGCTCAGCTCTTTCTTCACCACAACGGATCGATACAGTGTCCGCATTACTGAAGACGCCGCACCGATCCGCCTGTCGATCTCACGATCCACTCTTCCCTCACTCGTGAGCAAGACTCCGAGGTATTTGAACTCCTCCAATTGGGGCAGGGTCTCCTCCCCAACCCGGAGATGGCACTCCACCCTTTTCCAGGCGAGAACCATGGACTCGGACTTGGAGGTGCTGATTTAATTAAATTAAATTTAATATGATCCATACACCCATTTTTCTACCGCTTATTCCCTTTTGGGGTCGCGGGGGGCGCTGGCGCCTATCTCAGCTACAATCGGGCGGAAGGCGGGGTACACCCTGGACAAGTCGCCACCTCATCGCAGGGCCAGCACAGATAGACAGACAACATTCACACTCACATTCACACACTAGGGCCAATTTAGTGTTGCCAATCAACCTATCCCCAGGTGCATGTCTTTGGAATATTTAATATGAATGAATGAATGAATGAAATAAGTTTATTTTGGTCATATAATCAATCAAATCAAATCAATCAACCATTGTGTGTGATCAGTTTTACAGTACATTTTATATGTATACAATAATGCACATTTACACACGAAAGAAAAGAAAAAGAGTGACCAAAAAAGGAATAGGCTGAAGCCAAAGCTTATATTTGCCTATCCTATACCTTCACAGAAAATTAGATTGCCTGGAACATCAACATAAACAAATAAATAAATAAATAAAAAATCAATGGGATGAAAGTAATTGTGACTATATTTTATAATTTTCAATTATTTCACCTTTCAATGTTTTCTTAAACCTTACCAAAGAAGTGCATGTCTTCAGCTCATCACTGAGCTTGTTCCACCATTTAACTCCTAAAACTGTAATACATTTGTATTTTATATTTGTTCTCGCTTTACCTATTTCAAAAATCGATATCCCCCGTAAATTATAGTTTTCGCCTCTTAGATGAGATAGCCTGAGAATACAAGCTGGAAGGCTGTTTTTTACTCGAAACATAATTTCCATTGTTTTTAAAAACACAATGTCTGAAAATTTTAATACATTTGAACTCATAAATAATGGATCGGTATGTTCATAGTAGCGCGCTTTGTGTATTATTCTAATGATCCTTTTTTGAAGTTTTATTATTGGGTCTATGTTTGTTTTATAAACATTTCCCCAAATTTCAATGCAATACGTTAAATATGGAAAAACAAAAGAATAATACAGGCATGTCTTATTCAGCATGTGTCTTACTTTATAAATAATAATATGTTATGCATATTGTTTTGATTTGATTTATTTTAATTTTTTATTTATTCACACTCACAAGTGGACCATTGAGAGCAGCTATAACTGCAATGTCAGATCAGGTATTTTATTTCATTGTTTTAGTTATATTGCAAATTACAAGTGGCCTGTTGAAGGCAGCCTCAACTGTGATGTGCGATGCCAGATCAATTATTTTATTTTATTTTGATTTATTTCACTTTCGTCTTTGGCTTCCCCCCCCCTCCTGCTGAAGGGTACCTGTGATGGCAAAGACTTAGAATAGTGACGATAACCATAGAACCAACGAGTGCAGCCTACTGCGACGCAGCAAACGGTTGCAACCTGCCGTGCTCGGTTAAATTTCACTTTCAGTGACAAAGTCATGTTGCCAAACACCTCATTAGCGTGTGGCCGAGCTTGTCCAGCATTAAAGGCGGTGTGGAAGGACAGAGATGACACGCCATGACGGCAAGTGAGTACGCGCTTTTTTTTTTTTTCTTTAAAACAACTTCAAACGTGCTTGTGGAGCCAACAAGACGAGCGAGGAAGTGGCGGTCTGCAGCATATAGATGTGTATATATACCTACAGAATACATTTATATATACTGTGTGTGTGTGTGTGTGTGTGTGTGTGTGTGTGTGTGTGGGTTTAAATGCCACAGTGATTGCAGCCCCTCTCTTACGCTTTCCTTCCTCTCTGCAGGTTGCCATGGCAGCGGCCAGTGTGTGACAGTCATGTGAAAACGAAGCTGATTGGATTAAAATACTTGAAGTGATCAGGGGGTCAGCGACACAGCGCATGTACTAAACACACACACACATTCTGGTTATCATTTGGAATAAGGACCAAGTTTTTGATCATCACTTGTGGGGACCACCCTTTCTACGGGTTGTGGAGGCATAAACAAAAATGAGGTGAAATGGCCACTGCCCAGTTAGCTCATACACGTCTTTAAATCTCTGAATTGATGAAGTAATGTGCTGATCATTCTAACTGGGGACCCTGGGGGAAAAATAGTTAATTTTTGTATGTTGAGCCAGGACTGGACCCCAGGATGCAGAGACAGGAGGAGAGGTAGAATCACAAAAATAGATTGTCTTTAATAAGTACAAAAAGAAATCGGCTAAAGGCGATGGGGCAGAAGTGCACACCATGGAGATACTAAACAGAAGGAGGACTCTTGGATTTTAGCAAAAGGTTCCAACAAAAAACTTCTCTCAATTACTAAGAAACTAGGGAGCAAAAACAAGAGAGAGCACGTACCGAGTTAGAGGATGCGAGTCAGGCGTGAGCACATGGAGAGCACAGGTGAAAATAACCAGCAAGGAGCAGCTGACTGTGATGACCCTATATAGTGCCGGGTAGCGATTAGTTGCAGGTGTTCCTCGCTGGAACTAATGGGTAGAGGAGAAACTAACACTAGAGGCAACAAGGAGAAGACAGGAAAATAACAAAAACACAACAGTTCATGGGGACCAAATTTAAATCATTTTGCATATTTCACACAAATTTGAATATGACTACTGAGGACCATTAAAAAACAAATTCAAAGTAAATATCACATGATCCTCAGAATACAGCACTACAGCTGTCCTCTTATAGGACAGGTGGAAGTGATTAATTATACACGGAAGAAGTGTGAGCAGAGCAGCCAGTGCAGTACCAGCCACAGCCCGAAGAGGGGGCTGCTGTGCAAATGTCTCTCACTCAAACTAACCAGTAAACATGTTTTATGAGCCAAAGCTTAAAAATCACTTAGGCATCTTCAGAATGGATGTGACTGTCATTTGAAAAGGTTTCGGTTTTGAGTCCCCATACCGTCAGAGGTTCCCTAAAGGTGACTGTGTAAACAGAGCGATGTCCCCACTAAGTCGGCATTGCCAGAACACACACACACACACACAAACACACACACGCACGAACGAAGCCAGGCAGCGCTTCCTTTTTTTAATTTTTCACTTCTCAAGAAGCAAAAAAAAAGAAAGTCCCTTTTAATTCTGTGTAAGATAAATTTCCTGTCAAAGACACAAGAGTCTGTCCACCCGCCCACAGACCCGCAGACCCACCGACAGAGTGACAGACAGACGAGGCTTGTACAACCTTTAAAACACATCAAAGAGGAACATGCAGAGGAGTGGACATTTTTTTTTCACCTGTCGAAAATCTTCACTCTCATGCTCTTTGTGGGAGTTGATCATTTTAAAGTAAAGTGTCGTTAAAGTTTAGTTTGGCAAGTCAAAATAAGTCTTGTTTAATGTTACTTACTCATATTAATCCTGAAAAAATAATTTACAATCAGCGTTTTTACATATAACCTTAATTATTTTGTATTATCAACTCTAAAAGGGAGGAATCAAACTGTTGTTATGACGTGACATGGTGTTACGTTACATAGTGTTACGTCACATGGTGTTACGTTACATGGTGTTACGTTACATGGTGTTACGTTACATGGTGTTGCTTCACATAGTGTTACTTTACATAGTGTTACGTCACATGGTGTTACGTTACATGGTGTTACGTTACATGGTGTTGCGTTACATGGTGTTACTTTACATAGTGTTACTTTACATAGTGTTACGTTACAGTGTTACGTTGCATAGTATTGCATTGCATGGTGTCACGTTACATAGTGATACGTTACATAGTGATACGTTACATAGTGATACGTTACAGTGTTCCGTTGCATAGTCTTGCATTACATGGTGTTACGCTACAGGGTGTTACGTTGCATAGTGTTGCATTACATGGGGCTACGTGCATAGTCTTACGCTACATGGTTTTACGTTACAGGGTGTTACGTTGCATAGTGTTGCATTACATGGTGTTACGTTACATTGTGTTATGTTACATAGTGATACGTTACAGTGTTCCGTTGCATAGTCTTGCATTACATGGTGTTACGCTACATGGTGTTACGTTGCATAGTGTTGCATTACATGGTGTTACGTGCATAGTCTTACGCTACATGGTGTTACGTTACAGGGTGATACGTTACAGGGTGTTACGTTATGGGGTGTTACGTTGCATAGTGTTGCATTACATGGTGTTACGTTACATAGTCTTACGTTACAGTGTTATGTTGCATAGTGTTGCATTACATGGTGTCACGTTACGTGGTGTTACGTTACATAGTGATACGTTACAGTGTCCCGTTGCATAGTCTTGCATTACATCGTGTTACGCTACATGGTGTTACACTTCAGGGTGTTACGTTGCAGTGTTGCATTACATGGTGTTACGTTACATAGTCTTACGCTACATGGTGTTACGTTACAGGGTGTTACGTTGCATAGTGTTGCATTACATGGTGTTACGTTAAATAGTCTTACGTTACAGTGTTATGTTTCATAGTGTTGCATTACATGGTGTCACGTTACATGGTTTTACGTTACATAGTGATACGTTACAGTGTTCCGTTGCATAGTCTTGCATTACATGGTATTACGCTACATGGTGTTACGCTACAGGGTGTTACGTTGCATAGTGTTGCATTACATGGCGTTACATTACATAGTCTTACGCTACATGGTGTTACGTTACAGGGTGTTACGTTGCATAGTGTTGCATTACATGGTGTTACGTTACATAGTCTTACGTTACAGTGTTATGTTGCATAGTGTTGCATTACATGGTGTTACGTTACATTGTGTTACATTACATTGTGCTACGCTACATGGTGTTACGTTACATGGTGTTGTTACATTACATAGCATTATGTCGAACAACGTACGTTTCGGCACACTACCATATTTGGCACCATGGTATTGTGCATTACTTTGAATGTTTTACGTTGCTTTGCGTTACTGTGGGTTACGTTGCTCGACATGACTGCTTAGCTTTAAAAAAAAATGTTGTCACTTTGCAGGATGATACTTTAGGTCACTTTGCTTTTTGCTACTTTGCATCACTTAACGTTGTATTGGGTTTATATTCATTACTTAACATTAATGTTATTTTGTGTTACTTTACGGTAATTTATGCTACTTTGTGTTAGCTTGTTGCTTTACGTTACTTTGCATTATACTGTGTTAGTTTATATTCTGTTGTTACTTTTCTCTTTCATTTTACAACATTTTGCTTAATTTTGTGTACCTTTGCATTTCATTGTTACTTTGCAAAACTTAAAGCCTTTCTAGGAAAATTTGTGTTGCTTAACATTACAGTGAAATGTTATTTTGCGTTACTTTGCCTTTTGTTACTCTGCGTCATTATAAAAACATTTGCTTAACTTTGTGTAACGTTGCATTACTCGTTACTTTTTTAAAACTTTATGTTACGTTATGTTACTTTGCGTAACTTAACAACACTTTAAAGTACTCTGTGTTACATTGACTTACCTACTGATACTTGGCGTTACTTCACGTTACGTCCCTCTATGTTACGTTACTCTGCATCATTTTACAAGGCTTTGCTTAACTCCCTGTACCTTTGTATTACTTTTCGCTACTTTTTTACTTTGTTACTTTGCGTGACCTAACACCACTTTAAAGTACTCTGTGTTGCTTTACGTCACATTGACTTACCTACTGATACTTTGCGTTACTTCATGTTACGTTCCTGTCATTTTATGAGGCTTGATTCACTTAAATCCCTGTAACTTTGCATTACTTTTTGTTACTTTATGTTACCTTGCAAAACTTAATTCTACTTTAGAGAACTTGCTTCACATTACAGTAAAATAGCTAATGCTACTTTGCGTTACTTCACGTTGTGTCCCTTAATGTTACTCTGTGTCATTTT
>NC_084636.1:26802873-26955373 GCF_033978795.1 Nerophis ophidion | reverse complement strand
TGAAACCTTTCAATCCGGTTTCAGGGCAAATCACTCGACTGAGACAGCCCTCGCAAAACTGACTAATGATCTATTGCTAACGATGGACTCTGATGCGTCATCTATGTTGCTGCTCCTCGATCTTAGCGCTGCTTTCGATACCGTCGATCATAATATTTTATTAGAGCGTATCAAAATACGAATTGGTATTTCAGACTCAGCCCTGTCATGGTTTAACTCTTATCTTACTGATAGGATGCAGTGCGTCTCCTATAACAGTGTGACCTCGGACTATGTTAAGGTACCGTGTGGAGTTCCCCAGGGTTCGGTCCTTGGCCCTGTATTCTTCAGCATCTACATGCTGCCGCTAGGTGACGTCATACGCAAATACGGTATTAGCTTTCACTGTTATGCTGATGACACCCAACTTTACATGCCCCTAAAGCTGACCAACACGCCGGACTGTAGTCAGTTGGAAGTGTGTCTTAATGAAATTAAACAATGGATGTCCGCTAACTTTTTGCAACTTAATGCCAAAAAAAACGGAAATGCTGATTATCGGTCCTGCTAGACACCGACCTCTATTTAATAATACAACTTTAACATTTGACAACCAAATAATAAAACAAGGTGACTCTGTAAAAAATCTGGGTATTATCTTCGACCCAACTCTCTCCTTTGAGTCACACATTAAAAGCGTTACTAAAACGGCCTTCTTTCATCTCCGTAATATCGCTAAAATTCGCTCCATTTTGTCCACTAAAGACGCCGAGATCATTATCCATGCGTTTGTTACGTCTCGTCTCGATTACTGTAACGTATTATTTTCGGGTCTCCCAATGTCTAGCATTAAAAGATTACAGTTGGTACAAAATGCGGCTGCTAGACTTTTGACAAGAACAAGAAAGTTTGATCATATTACGCCTGTACTGGCTCACCTGCACTGGCTTCCTGTGCACTTAAGATGTGACTTTAAGGTTTTACTACTTACGTATAAAATACTACACGGTCTAGCTCCAGCCTATCTTGCCGATTGTATTGTACCGTATGTCCCGGCAAGAAATCTGCGTTCAAAAGACTCCGGCTTATTAGTGATTCCTAGAGCTAAAAAAAAGTCTGCGGGCTATAGAGCGTTTTCCATTCGGGCTCCAGTACTCTGGAATGCCCTCCCGGTAACAGTTCGAGATGCTACCTCAGTAGAAGCATTTAAGTCTCATCTTAAAACTCATCTGTATACTCTAGCCTTTAAATAGACCTCCTTTTTAGACCAGTTGATCTGCCGCTTCTTTTCTTTCTCCTATGTCCCCCCCTCCCTTGTGGAGGGGGTCCGGTCCGATGACCATGGATGAAGTTCTGACTGTCCAGAGTCGAGACCCAGGATGGACCGCTCGTCGGGACCCAGGATGGACCGCTCGTCGGGACCCAGGATGGACCGCTCGCCTGTATCGGTTGGGGACATCTCTACGCTGCTGATCCGCTTGAGATGGTTTCCTGTGGACGGGACTCTCACTGCTGTCTTGGAGCCACTATGGATTGAACTTTCACAGTATCATGTTAGACCCGCTCGACATCCATTGCTTTCGGTCCCCTAGAGGGGGGGGGTTCCCCACATCTGAGGTCCTCTCCAAGGTTTCTCATAGTCAGCATTGTCGCTGGCGTCCCACTGAATGTGAATCCTCCCTGCCCACTGGGTGTGAGTTTTCCTTGCCCTTTTGTGGGTTCTTCCGAGGATGTTGTAGTCGTAATGATTTGTGCAGTCCTTTGAGACATTTGTGATTTGGGGCTATATAAATAAACATTGATTGATTGATATAGTCATTTGATCGTATGTATATATATCATTATTGTTATAATTTCATCATTTTACTTATCTAGAATTTTTCTCCAGCCTTCCACTCCAGTCTGTCAGCTGACTTATTATTATCGTCCTATGCGACACACGCACGCACGCACACACACACACGCACACACACACACACACACACACACACACACACACACACACACACACACACACACACACACACACACACACACGCACACACACACACACACACACACACACACACACACTGCAGTCTGTGAGAAAGAGAAGGTTGAAGTGTAAATTCCTGCCATGCCTGTCTTTTAGCAGCCTGTGAATTTATGATACAATTATCCCCAGGAGATATGCGGCGCACATTCACTTTACACTCTGCAACGTTGAGCGTGACACTGAGCTCCACGCCTGCGATGCAACCTTCAACAAGAGCACCTCTCACTCTCGCAGTTGACAAAATTGTCACCAGACGATGTGATTGAGTTAAGCTGCAGAGTGTTTTCTTTGTCCATTCTTCCCGGCCGGTCCATGTGGTAAACATCTACGGCAGATTAGCGTGACCTCTCGGAATATGGCCTGCAGACTACGTATTTTGCCTGTTTATGTGTTGCCATCAGCCCCCTGCATGCGTGTTAAAGGGGAACATTATCACCAGACCTATATAAGCGTCAACATATACCTTGATGTTGCAGAAAAAAGACCATATGTTTTTTTAACCGATTTCCGAACTCTACAAGGGTGAATTTGGCGATTTAAACGCCTTTCAATTGTTCGCTGTCGGAGCGATGACCTTTCACCCGTGACGTTACAACATGAAGCAATCCGCCATTTTCTCAAACACATTACACAAATCAGCTCTGTTATTTTCCGTTTTTTCGACTGTTTTCCGTACCTTGGAGACATCATGCCTTGTCGGTGTGTTGTCGGAAGGTGTAACAACACGAACAGAGACGGATTCAAGTTGACTTACGTGGAGTGTGCATCGATTCGCACGGCATGCTAATCGATGCTAACATGCTATTTAGGCCAGCTGTATGTACATATTGCATCGTTATGCCTCATTTGTAGCTATATTTGCATCCAGCCTTTCCCTCCACCCGCATTGCCAAACAAACACATACCAATCGACGGATTCAAGTTGCACCAGTGTCAAAAGATGTGAAAGTCCCTCGTTTGTTAGGGACAGCGTGGCGCAGTCCGCAACCCGAGGGTCACTGGTTCAAATCCCACCTAGTACCATCCTCTTCACGTCCGTTGTGTCCTGAGCAAGACACTTTACCCTGGCTCCTGATGGGTACTGGTTGGCGCCTTGCATGGCAGCTCCCTCCATCAGTGTGTGAATGTGTGTGTGAATGGGTAAATGTGGAAGTAGTGTCAAAGCGCTTTGAGTACCTTGAAGGTAGAAAAGCGCTATACAAGTACAACCCATTTATCATTTATTTATTTGTTCTGCACATTTTACCGACAATAGCGATGCTACGACAGAGATGTGTGGATATCCTAGGACACTCAAAGCAGATGCATTTCCAACGATAAAGTCAACAAAATCACAAAGGTGAGTTTTGTTGATGTTATTGACTTATGTGCTAATCAGACATATTTGGTCGCGGCATGACTGCCAGCTAATCGATGCTAACATGCTGGACCAATCGATGCTAACATGCTACCCCATCACAACAAGAACCTTGTTCTTGTTGTGATGGGGTAGGTTTATATAAGCGTTGCTTCAACCTACACCCTTTCGGCTCAATCATTGCTCAAATGAGTGTTTTTTTCTTTTTCTTGTTGTTGTTGTTCTTTGTTTTATGTGAAGATTGCCTAAATAAATAAATAAAATAAAAATAAAATAAAAAAAAATAAATATACGCTAGCTGTATGTAAATTTGTAGCTATATTTGCATCCAGCCTTTCCCTCCACCCACATTTAATGCCAAACAAACACTTACCAATCGACGGATTTAAGTTGCTCCAGTGGTCAAAAGATGCAATCGTTGGTTAGAAGGCGATCGCCGAATAGCTTCAATAGCTACTCGCTCAATAGCTTCAGTTTCTTCTTCAATTTCGTTTTCGCTATCTGCCTCCACACTCCAACCATCCGTTTCAATACATGCGTAATCTGTTGAATCGCTTAAGCCGCTGAAATCTGAGTCTGAATCCGAGCTAATGTCGCTATATCTTGCTGTTTTTTTCTGCCATGTTTGTTTGTATTGGCATCACGATGTGACATCACAGGAAAATGGACGGGTGGATTTACAGATAGCGAAAATCCGGCACTTTAAAGCCTTTTTTCGGGATATTCCATGATGGGTAAAATTTTGAAAAAAACTTCGAAAAATAAAATAAGCTACTAGGAACTGATTTTTATTGGTTTCAACCCTTCTGAAATTGTGATAATGTTCCCCTTTAATGCCAGGGAGAAATAGCTGTGTTCACTTGCGTGGAAGGCGACATCCAAATATGTCCAGGGGTCAGAATGTGTGGATTTGTTACAGTGGGTTACTCCCTGGCAGAGGTCACTGTGGTCTCCTTAAGAGGGGACCACACCAAAACCAAAACACAGGGGAGGAGGGTTATATGAAAGAAAAAAGCGGAATGCATGAATGGAGAGACATAATTGATGTCAAGAGTGTGGCAGATGCAGCAGATCCGGAACCTTCTTCTATACCGGGGGTCGGCAACCCGCCGCGCCTTTAAAGCCGCATGCGGCTCTTTAGCGCCGTCTTAGTGGCTCTCTGGAGCTTTTTCAAAACTGTACGGAAAACGTTGAGGGGGTAAAAAACATAATTTTTGTTTTAATATGGTTTCTGTAGGAGGACAAACATGACACAAACCTCCATAATTGTTATAAAGCACACTGTTTGTAATAAACATGCTTCACTGATTCCAGTATTTGCCGTGCGCCGTTCTGTCCTACTTATTTTGGCGGTCCTTGAACTCACCGTAGTTTGTTTACATGTATAACTTTCTCCCACTTTCAAGAACGTGTTTTATGTCACGTCTTTTTCTGTCTCATTTTGTCCACCAAACTTTTAACATTGTGCGTGAATGCGGGAAGGTGAGTTTTATTGATGTTATTGACTTGTGTGGAGTGTGCTAATCAGACATATTTGGTCACTGCATGACTGTAAGCTAATCGATGCTAACATGCTATATAGGCTAGCTGTATGTACATATTGCATCATTATGCCTCATTTGTAGCTATATTGGAACTCATTTAGTTTACTTTAAGTCATCTTAATTCAATTTATATCTCATGACACTATCTGTATGTAATATGGCTTTTCATTTTTTGTGGCTCCAGACAGATTTGTTTTTGTATTTTTGGTCCAATATGGCTCTTTCAACATTTTGGGTTGCCGACCCCTGTTCTATACAGAACATGTTCCCATGTCAAACAGTGGCCTTCTTAACACTTTTATTTGCTAACCAGTCATCAGTCATGACATTTCACATTTATTAAATTTAGAGATGTCCGATAATATCGGACTGCCAATAATATCGGCCGATAAATGCTTTAAAATGTAGTATCGGAAATTATCGGTGTCGGTTTCACAAAGTGGGCTTCACGGTGGTAGAGGGGTTAGTGCGTCTGCCTCACAATACGAAGGTCCTGCAGTCCTGGGTTCAAATCCAGGCTCGGGATCTTTCTGTGTGGAGTTTGCATGTTCTCCCCGTGAATGCGTGGGTTCCCTCCGGGTACTGCGGCTTCCTCCCACTTCCAAAGACATGCACCTGGGGATAGGTTGATTGGCAACACTAAATTGGCCCTAGTGTGTGAATGTGAGTGTGAATGTTGTCTGTCTATCTGTGTTGGCCCTGCGATGAGGTGGCGACTTGTCCAGGGTGTACCCCGCCTTCCGCCCGATTGTAGCTGAGATAGGCGCCAGCGCCCCCCGTGACCCCGAAAGGGAATAAGCGGTAGGAAATGGATGGATGGGTTTCACAAAGTAAAATTTACGACTTTTTAAAACGCTGCTGTACGGAGTGGTACGCGGACACATTTTCATCGCAAAAACTTTACGTTTAACATTAGTTTTTTATAATTTAGTCAATGACTCCAGCAGCCTTTTTACACAGGTAGGCACCCGGTCATAGAAAAAATATTTCTTCCTATTTTATAATGATTACTCATTTCCTTGACTAATAATCCTTACATTGTATTTCAAGTTTATCTACAGTACTAATAAAAAAAAGGCTTCATCAGTTCATGCTCATAAACAAAGACCATCTGCAGACATACAGTATAATAAAAAGGTTATTTTCCTTATGTATATGGGTTGGGTTGCATTAGCTCTAGTCATTGTCCCGATACGGTTCACGGTTGATGGGGTGATCCCAGGATGCAGAGAAGGCAGGCAGTGTGACAGCAGAAGGTCCCTTGATTAGGTACAAAACAGAGTGTGGAGGGGGGCGTGGTCCGCGGGCCTTCCGTGGAGCGGGGTGTGTAAGGCATACGTGCCAACCCTCCCGATTTTCCCGGGAGACTCCCGAATTTCAGTGCCTCACCCGAAAATCTCCAGGGGCAACCATTCTTCCGAATTTCTCCCGATTTACACTCGGACAACCATATTGGGGTCGTGCCTTAAAGGCACTGTCTTCAGCGTCCTCTACAACCTGTCGTCACGTACGCTTATCCACCATACAAACATCATGCCGGCCTAGTCACATAATACATGCGGCTTTTGCACACATATGAGTGAATGCCAAGCATATTTGATCAACAGCCATACAAGTCACCCTGAGGGTGGCCGTATAAACAACTTTAACACTGTTACAACTTTGCGCCACACTGTGAACCCACACCAAACACAACATCCGCACCGTAACACAACATAAACACAACTGAACAAATACCCAGAACCCCTTGCAGCACTAACTCTTCCGGGACGCTACAATATACGCCCCCCGCTACCTCCTACCCCGCCCACCTCAACCTCCTCATGCTCTCTCAGGTAGACCATGTCCCAAATCCCAAGCTGCGGTTTTGAGGCATGTTAAAAAAAATAATGCACTTTGTGACTTCAATAATAAATATGGCAGTGCCATTTTGGCTTTTTTTTTTGTCCATAACTTGAGTTGATTTATTTTGGAAAACCTTGTTACATTGTTTAATGCATCCAGCGGGGCTTCACAACAAAATTAGGCATTATATTGTGTTAATTCCACGACTGTATATATTGGGATCGGTTAATATCGGAATCGGTAATTAAGAATTGGACAATATCGGAATATAGGATATCGGCAAAAAAGCCATTGTCGGACATCTCTAATTAAATTCATATCTTATTGTTGCAAGTGTAAAAATAAGTTAGCACTCTTGTTAGTATACACACAATAAAACACATTGGTCCTGATCTACAAAAGCCCTTAAAGTTGGCTCTTTGTGTAAATTGAAAATAAAAACAGAAAACAATGATTTGCAAACCCTTTTCAACTTATATTCAATTGAATAAACTGCAAAGACAAGATACTTTAACGTTCGAACTGGAAAACGTTATTTTTTGCAAATACTAACTCATTTGGAATTTAATGCCTGCAACCATACTGGTTTTAATACACGTAAGCCTTTAGTAGATCAGGCCCCGACTGCAGTCGGCCATTGTGCTTTTAGCAACATGCTAGTGAGGTTAGCATCGTTTTGGTGAAGACATATTCATCCATATTGAATTCAACGCAGCGCTCATATTGTACTAAACAGCCAGGATGCGACACTGCTTTTGTTCCATTGGATTAACTGCCATTTGTTCTATGTGTCACGTTCGGAACGCATATTGATGCGCGGGTTGTCACCCCCAGATGCAACAGGACCAGGATAAGGCAGGGATAGCAGGAAAGAGCTGAATTTAATACAAAAAGGTAAAAGAACAGTTGTACAAAACAGAAAAGAAATGGCGTGCCTACGCACGGGAAGCTAATGCTAAAATTAGCAGAGAGTCCAAACAGTCCAAAAAGCGCGTGCAGAGCGCCCGGAAGCTAAGACGAGACTTAGCAAGCAAACAAGGACTTAGATCAGGGCTGTCAAACTCAAATACAGAGTGGGCCAAAATGTAAAACTGAACAAAGCCGCGGGCCAAGGTTGAACAAATTAAACTTATAATAGGGACCCAAACAAGTTTTGCATTGAGCATTGAACAAGCAAGGCTTATATAACTTTATAGTGACGTGCAAAATCGAGCGTCAAATAATAGTAATAATAGTAATAATAATAATTAAAAAATATCAATGGCTTTTCAAATAAATTTAAATACAGATGTAATGCCTCTTTTCTATTTGCAGCCTTCTGAGGTAAATATCAAAATATATTGTAGCGTCCCGAAAGAGTTAGTGCTGCAAGGGGGTCTGGGTATTTGTTTTGTTGTGTTTATGTTATGTTACAGTGCAGATGTTCTCCCGAAATGTGTTTGTCATTCTTGTTTGGTGAGAGTTCACAGTGTGGCGCATATTTGTAACAGTGTTAAAGTTGTTTATACGGCCACCCTCAGTGTGACCTGTATGGCTGTTGACCAAGTATGCATATATTATGCGAGTGGGCCTGCACGCTGTTTGTATGGAGGAAATGGAGGAAATGCGGACGTGGCAGGGCTGCTGTGTAATAACGGCGGGCCAGCTGTAATGTTAATTTGATATTGTCTCAAGGGCCAAATGAAATAACACAGCGGGCCAAATTTGGCCCGCGGGCCAGAGTTTGACATTCACGACTTAGATAAACCAAAACGTGAATGTTGCACATAGCAAATGACGAACCAAAGACGAACCGAGGTAGAATGCAGGCTTAAATACTAAAGTAACAATTGCCATCAGGTGAGTGTCAAAAGGCATGGCAGGCGGAACAAATGAGGAACCATGGTAACAAAAACAGGAAGTGCACACACAAACTCAGCACCGGAAGAGTCCAAACCATCAAAGAACCAAAAAGGACTCAAATAACAGACTAAAGATGTGATCCGGGAAGCGGATCACAACACTATGGTTATCATCACTTTTCCTTGTTCTGCAACTTTTGGCCCCATTGATGATATTGTCAGGTGTCAGCATCTTCATTACAGCTCGCCGCACGCTGTTCTTTAAAAAGAACAAAAAGTACTTACACAAATTTTACTTTTACATGCATGAGTGTGGCAGCTCGGTAAAACAGGGGTTAGTGAAGAACCTGAGTAGTCCTGGGTTCAATCCCGGGCTCGGGATCTGTCTGTGTGGAGTTTGCATGTCCACCCCGTGACTGCGTGGGTTCCCTCCGGGTACTCCGGCTTCCTCCCACTTCCAAAGACATGCACCTGGGGATAGGTTGATTGGCAACACTAAATTGGCCCTAGTGTGTGAATGTGAGTGTGAATGTTGTCTGTCGATCTGAAGTAGCGACTTGTCCAGGGTGTACCTGCCTTCCGCCTGAATGCAGTTGAGATTGGCTCCAGCTCCCCCCGCAACCCCAAAAGGGACAATTTGATTTGATTTTAGTTGAGTTGTGTTGAGTTTATTTTAATTTACTTTAGTTTAGTTAGGTTGATTTGAGTTGAGTTGAGTTTGGTTTGGTTTATTTTATTTTATTTTATTTTATATATTTCAGTTTAATTTAGTCTAGTTGATTTTGATTTGATTTGAGTTGAGTTGAGTTGAGTTTACGTTAGTTCGGCTGATTTGATCTGAGTTTGGTTTGTTTTGATTGTTTTGGTTTTGGTTTATTTTATTTTATTTTATGTATTTTATTTTAGTTTAGTTTAGTTGATTTTATTTTGTTTTAGTTGATTTTATTTGATTTGAGTTTACTTTAGTTAGACTGATTTGAGCTGAGATGGGTTTGTTTTGATTGTTTTTGTTTTGGTTTATTTTCTTTTCATTTTATATATTTTATTTTGGTTTAGTGTAGTTGTTTTTATTTTGTTTTAGTTGATTTGATTTGAGTTGAGTTGAGTTTACTTTAGTAAGGCTGATTTGAGCTGAGTTTGGTTTGTTTTGATTGTTTTTGTTTTGATTTATTTTATTTTCATTTTATATATTTTATTTTAGTTTATTCTAGTTAATTTTATTTTGTTTTAGTTGATTTGATTTGAGTTGAGTTGAGTTTACTTTAGTTAGGCTGATTTGAGCTGAGTTTGGTTTGTTTTGATTGTTTTTGTTTTGGTTTATTTCCTTTTCATTTTATATATTTTATTTTAGTTTAGTGTAATTGTTTTTATTTTGTTTTAGTCGATTTGATTTGACATTATTTGATTTTAGTTGAGATGAGTTGTGTTGTGTTGAGTTGAGTTGAGTTTACATTTGTTTAGTTAGGTTGATTTGAGTTGAGTTGAGTTTGGTTTATTTTCTTTTCTTTTATATATTTCAGTTTAATTTAGTTTAGTTGATTTTGTTTTGTTTTATTTCTTTTGATTTGAGTTGAGTTGAGTTGAGTTGAGTTGAGTTGAGTTGATTTTAATTTAGTTAGGCTGATTTGAGTTGAGTTTGGTTTGTTTTAATTGCTTTTGTTTTGGTTTATTTTCTCTTCATTTATATTTTTTATTTTAGTTTAGTGTGGTTGTTTTTATTTTGTTTTAGTTGATTTGATTTGAGTTTACTTTAGTAAGGCTGATTTGAGCTGAGTTTGGTTTGTTTTGATTGTTTTTGTTTTGGTTTATTTCTTTTTTTCATTTTATATATTTTATTTTAGTTTAGTGTAGTTGTTTTTATTTTGTTTTAGTTGATTTGATTTGACATTATTTGATGTTAGTTGAGTTGAGTTGTGTTGAGTTGAGTTGCGTTTACTTTTGTTTAGTTAAGTTGATTTGAGTTGATTTTGGTTTATTTTATTTTATTTGATAAATGTCAGTTTAATGTAGTTTAGTTGATTTTATTTTGTTTTATTTGTTTTGATTTGATTTGAGTTGAGTTGAGTTTAATTTAGTTAGGCTGATTTGAGTTGAGTTTGGTTTGTTTTGATTGTTTTTTTTTGGTTTATTTTATTTTCATGTTATATATTTTAGTTTAGTTTAGTGTAGTTGTTTTTATTTTGTTTTAGTTGATTTGATTTGATTTGATTTGATTTGATTAGAGTTTACTTTAGTAAGGCTGATTTGAGCTGAGTTTGGTTTGTTTTGATTGTTTTTGTTTTGGTTTATTTTATTTTCATTTTATATATTTTATTTTAGTTTAGTGTAATTGTTTTTATTTTGTTTTAGTTGATTTGATTTGACATTATTTGATTTTAGTTGAGTTGTGTTGTGTTGAGTTAGGTTGAGTTTACTTTTGTTTAGTTAGGTTGACTTGAGTTTAGTTGAGTTTGGTTTATTTTATTTTATTTGATAAATTTCAGTTTAATTTAGTTTAGTTGATTTTATTTTGTTTTATTTGTTTTGATTTCATTTGAGTTGAGTTGAGTTGAGTTGAGTTTAATTTAGTTAGGCTGATTTGGTTTGTTTTAATTGTTTTGGTTTATTTTCTTTTCATTTATATATTTTATTTTAGTTTAGTGTGGTTGTTTTTATTTTGTTTCAGTTGATTTGATTTGACATTATTTGATTTTAGTTGAGTTGAGTTTACTTTCGTTTAGTTAGGTTGATTTGAGTTTGGTTTTTGATTGATTGATTGATACTTTTATTAGTAGTTTGCACAGTACAGTACATATTCCGTACAATTGACCACTAAATGGTAACACCCGAATAAGTTTTTCAACTTGTTTAAGTCGGGGTCCACGTTAATCAATTCATGGATTGTTTTGATTGATTTTGGTTTGGTTCATTTTCTTTGATTTTATATGTTTTATTTTAGTTTAGTCTCTTTGATTGTATTTTATTTGTCTTGAGTGTACCCCGCCTTCCGCCCGAATGCAGCTGAGATAGACTCGACACCCCCGCAGCCCCAAAAGGGACAAGCGGTAGAAAATGGATGGATGGATGCATGAGTGCTGGGATCTGTATGTTGAAAATCCTGTTGGGTTCTTCTTAAATCTGTTACCAAATCCTTGCCTCGGGTTGTTTTTTTTTCCCCTTTCACTGAAAAGTTGCAATAATGTTTTGAATGCGGGCGTGGGCGGGGATTAGGCGTTTTGCGAGAGCCTTGCGGGCGCCGGTGTCGTGGGCCGCTCCTTTCCCACAGCGCGGTATAAATAGCTGGCGAGTGTGGGGTGACAGTGGGCAGGCGGAGGCGCGCCGACGGAGGGTCCCATCCCCTCACACCACGCAGTCCACCTGACGGTCATCTTCCTTCTCACACCTTTGTGCCCTCGTTTCACCCTCTTTGACCCCACTGGTGCGTGGGGGGTCCCCACTCTCCACACATGTGCAACACATATATGTGCTGCAAAACTCCAGTTCACACAGAAAGTGGGTCACACCCTTTCTCATTCTGGGGCGTTTCCACTGGGGTTCTAAAGGCAAAAAGTGGTGGATAAATTCCAGTTTACATCAAGACTTTGTAGTGTTGTGTTGTACATGTAGAATAGAATAATTGAATAAACTATTAATATCCTAAGAAGAATGGAAAGAATTGAGAGATTGATAGCTTTCTTCAGATTGATTGGCTTTTATTGTCATTGCAAAATACTGATGGCGCTAACTACGACCCATCAGGAGCCATTAGGGTTCGGGTGTCTTGTCCAGGAACACCTTCACATGAACCAGTGACCCCCCACCTACAAGATGGCCACTCTGCCCACTGAGCCATGCCGCCCTGCTGCATTGTGTTGCTTTGATTTGGTTTATTTGGATTGGTCTTGGTTTGGTTAATTTTATTTTATCTTATATATTTTCTTTTAGTTTAGTTGATTTTATTTTGTTTTAGTCGATTTGATTTGGTTTGAGTTGAGTTGAGTTCAGTTTACTGGTTGATTTGAGTTGAGATTGGTTTGTTTTGATTGATTTTGGTTTGGGTTATTTTATGTTATTTTATTTATTTTCTTTTAGGTTAGTGTAGTTGATTTTATTTTGTTTTAGTTGATCTGTTTAGATTTTTGTTGAGTTGAGTTGAGTTGAGTCGAGTCAAGTTGAGTTAGGTTTACTTTAGTTAGGTTGAGTTGAGTTTGTTTTGTTTTGATTGATTTTGGTTTGGATTATTTTATTTTATTTTGTATATTTTCATTTAGTTTAATGTAGTTGATTACCCCGCCTATGCCCGATTGTAGCTGAGATAGGCGCCAGCGCCCCCTGCAACCCCAAAAGCGAATAAGCGGTAGAAAATGGATGGATGGATGGATGGATTGGTCTTGGTTTGGTTAATTTGATTTTATCTTATATATTTTCTTTTAGTTCAGTCTAGTTGATTTTATTTTGTTTTAGTCGATTTGATTTGGTTTGAGTTGAGTTGAGTTCAGTTTACTGGTTGATTTGAGTTGAGATTGGTTTGTTTTGATTGATTTTGGTTTGGGTTATTTTATGTTATTTTATTTATTTTCTTTTAGGTTAGTGTAGTTGATTTTATTTTGTTTTAGTTGATCTGTTTAGATTTTTGTTGAGTTGAGTTGAGTTGAGTCGAGTCGAGTCAAGTTGAGTTAGGTTTACTTTAGTTAGGTTGAGTTGAGTTTGTTTTGTTTTGATTGATTTTGGTTTGGATTATTTTATTTTATTTTGTATATTTTCATTTGGTTTAATGTAGTTGATTACCCCGCCTATGCCCGATTGTAGCTGAGATAGGCGCCAGCGCCCCCCGCGACCCCAAAAGCGAATAAGCGGTAGAAAATGGATGGATGGATGGATGGATTGGTCTTGGTTTGGTTAACTTTATTTTATCTTATATATTTTCTTTTAGTTTAGTCTAGTTCATTTTATTTTGTTTTAGTCGATATGATTTGGTTTGAGTTGAGTTGAGTTCAGTTTACTGGTTGATTTGAGTTGAGATTGGTTTGTTTTGATTGATTTTTGTTTGGGTTATTTTATGTTATTTTATTTATTTTCTTTTAGTTTAGTCTAGTTGATTTTATTCTGTTTTAGTCGATTTGATTTGGTTTGAGTTGAGTTGAGTTCAGTTTACTGGTTGATTTGAGTTGAGATTGGTTTGTTTTGATTGATTTTGGTTTGGGTTATTTTATGTTATTTTATTTATTTTCTTTTAGGTTAGTGTAGTTGATTTTATTTTGTTTTAGTTGATTTGTTTTGATTTTTGTTGAGTTGAGTTGAGTTGAGTTGAGTCGAGTCAAGTTGAGTTAGGTTTACTTTAGTTTGGTTGAGTTGAGTTTGGTTTGTTTTGATTGATTTTGGTTTGGATTATTTAATTTTATTTTGTATATTTTCATTTGGTTTAATGTAGTTGATTACCCCGCCTACGCCCGATTGTAGCTGAGATAGGCGCCAGCGCCCCCCGCAACCCCAAAAGCGAATAAGCGGTAGAAAATGGATGGAATGTAGTTGGTTGTATATTTTTAATTGATTTGATTTGACTTGATTTGATTTTAGTTGAGTTAATCTGAGTTTACTTTAAATTACATCAGTTTAGTGAGGTTAATTTGAGTTAAATTGAGTTGGGTTTGTTTTGATTGATTTTGGTTTGGGTTATTTTCTTTTTTTTAAATATATTTTCTTTTAGTTTAGTCTAGTTGATTGGATTTTGTTTTACTTGATTTGATTTGATTTGACTTGGGTTGAGTTTATTTTAAATTATTTTGGTTTGGGTTATTTAATTTAATTTAATGAATTTTTTTGTCGTTTAGTGTAGTTGCTTTTATTTTGTTTTAGTTGATTTGATTTGACTTGATTTGATGTTAGTTGAGTTTAGTTGATTTGAATTTATTTTAAATTACTTTAGTTAGGTTGATTTGAGTTAAGTTGAGTTGGGTTTGTTTTGATTGATTTTGATTTGGGTTATTTTTTTTTTTATATATATATATTTTCTTTTAGTTTAGTCTAGTTGATTTGATTT
Organism: Nerophis ophidion; assembly: GCF_033978795.1. NCBI lineage: Eukaryota > Metazoa > Chordata > Actinopteri > Syngnathiformes > Syngnathidae > Nerophis > Nerophis ophidion. Next base: position 26,940,753 of record NC_084636.1, on the reverse strand, counting down.
TGTTTTAGTTGATTTTATTTGAGTTGAGTTGAGATGAGTTGAGTTTATTTTAAATGATTTTGGTTTGGGTTATTTTATTCCCCATCAACCGTGAACCGTATCGTGACAATGACTAGAGCTAATGTATGCAACCAAACCAATATACATACAGAAAATATGATTTTTATTATATTGGATGTCTGCAGATGGTCTTTGTTTATGAGCATGAACTGATGAAGCCTACCTGGATGCAGATTTTTTTATTAGTACTGTAGATAAACTTGAAATACAATCTAAGGATTATTAGTCAAGGTAATGAGTAATCACAATTCCCATAAAATAGGAACACATCTTTTTTTTCTATGACCGGGTGCCTGTTTGCTCCTGTGTTAAAAGGCTGCTGGAGTCAGTGACTAAATTATAAAAAAACTTATGTTAAACGTAAAGTTTTTGCGATGAACCAAACATCCACTCAGAAAATGTGTTATTGGAAACTCTGTAGAAATATGTCATTTTTAAACAACCAACAAAAAGCAGTGGTATACCTCAAGTGTAGAGCATCTCTTCTCAACGCCTTCATTTCTGGTTGAGTCTAACTTTCTCCACAAGTCTGTGGTATGCAGTATAGAAGTCATTATGGGATGTATGTGTTTACTTGCAGTCTTAACAGGTCAGTGCGAAGGCAGGAGGTGATAATCAGCCCTAAATATACCCCCTGTAGTTTCCTGTCGCCTCGGATCTGCTTACACGGTGATGTCGTCGTTACATATTTCCTGCTGACACCCGCTGAGGTTCTTCTACACAAAATTCCCGCTTGTCAGCTGGGGTCTCGCTGAAGCTTCACTTATTTAAAGGCCTACTGAAATGAGATTTTCTTATTTAAACTACGATAGCAGGTCCATTCTATGTGTCATACTTGATCATTTTGCGATATTGCCATATATTTGCTGAAGGGATTTAGTAGAGAACATTGGCGATAAAGTTCGCAACTTTAGGTCGCTAATATAAAAAGCCTTGCCTTTACCGGAAGTAGCAGACGATGAGTGCGTGACGTCACGGGTTGTAGGGCTCCTCACATCCTCACACTGTTTACAATCATAGCCAGCAGCAGCTAGAGCCATTCGGACCGAGAAAGCGACAATTCCCCCATTAATTTAAGATTCGTGGATGAGGAAATTTAGAGTGAAGGCCTAGGAAAAAAAAAAAAAAGGCGAGGGCAGTGAGAGCGATTTAGATGTTTTTAGACCCATTTAATAGGATAATTGTGGGAAATCCCTTATCTACCTATTGTGTTGGTAGTCCATCCATCCATTTTCTACCGCTTATTCCCTTTTGGGGTCGCGGGGGGCGTTGGCGCCTATCTCAGCTACAATCGGGCGGAAGGCGGGGTACACCCTGGACAAGTCGCCACCTCATCGCAGGGCCAACACAGATAGACAGACAACATTCACACCCACATTCACACACTAGGGCCAATTAAGTGTTGCCAATCAACCTATCCCCAGGTGCATGTCTTTGGAAGTGGGAGGAAGCCGGAGTACCCGGAGGGAACCCACGCATTCACGGGGGGAACATGCAAACTCCACACAGAAAGATCCCGAGCCTGGATTTGAACCCGGGACTGCAGGAACTTCGTATTGTGAGGCAGACGCACTAACCCCTCTTCCACCGTGACGCCCTGTGTTGGTAGTGTTTTAGTGAATTAAATAGTACCTTAAAGTTGGAGGGGTGTGGCAACGGGGTTTTTTTTTACGCCAGAGTCTCTGAGAGAAGTCACGGCAGCTGCAGGAGGACGCTGGCTCCGCTGATCTCTGGTAAGAGGCGACATTTTACCACAATTTTCCCACCGAAAACTGCCGGTTGACATGTAGTCGGGATCCATGTTCGCCTGACCGCTCTGATCCATAGTAAAGCTTCACCTCCGGGAATTTTAAACAAGGAAACACCGTGTGTTTGTGTGGCTAAAGGCTAAAAGCTTCCCACCTCCATCTTTCTACTTTGACTTCTCCATTATTAATTGAACAAATTGCAAAAGATTCAGCAACACAGATGTCCAGAATACTGTGTATTTGCGCGATGAAAAGAGACGACTTTTAGCCGTAAGATATACTGTGCTAATATGTCCCCGCCAACCAATAACGTCACAAACACGCGTCATCATTCCGCAACGTTTTCAACAGGAAGCTCCGTGGGAAATTTAAAATTGTAATTTATTAAACTAAAAAGGCCGTATTGGCATGTGTTGCAATGTTAATATTTCATCATCGATATATAAACTATCAGACTGCGTGGTCAGTAATAGTGGGTTTCAGTAGGCCTTTAGGGGTTTTCAATGCGGTACGATCATAAATGTTTGTGAAGAACATAACACGTGAAGAGACGACTATTTATAGCCAGGTGTCACGTGTGTATACACTGCACGCTCCACGTGGTTCCTTCCCAAGTGACAGGTGCCGATTTGGTTTCCCATGGCTATCATGGCGTGGGGGAAGATGGCGTGTTTATGGGTGAGGGCTTGTGTACACGTACATGCACACACTCCCTCCTACTGAGGTGCAATCACTCACTCCTATCTGCTCTCCCCTGAGCACCTTGCTCTGCGGTGTATAAATCTGCCGTCTGACATCTGGAGGCTCAGGGATTACACTATATGGCCAAAAGTATTTGGCCACCCATCCAGATGATCATAATCAGGTGTCCTAATCACTTAAAACCAAGCACGTAAGCATGGAGACTGTTTCTACAAATATTTGTGAAAGAATGGACCGTTTTCAGTGATTTCCAGCATGGAACCATCATAGGATGCCAACTGTGCAACAAATCCAGTCGTGAAATTTCCTTGCTCCTAAATATTCCAAAGTCAACTGTCGGCTTTATTATAAGAAAATGGAAGAGTTTGGGGGCTTCACGGTGGCAGAGGGGTTAGTGCGTCTGCCTCTCAATACAAAGTTCCTGCAGTCCTGGGTTCAAATCCAGGCTCGGGATCTTTCTGTGTGGAGTTTACATGTTCTCCCTGTGAATGCGTGGGTTCCCTCCGGGTACTCCGGCTTCCTCCCACTTCCAAAGACATGCACCTGGGGATAGGTTGATTGGCAACACTAAATTGGCCCTAGTGTGTGAATGTGAGTGTGAATGTTGTTTGTCTATCTGTGTTGGCCCTGCGATGAGGTGGCGACTTGTCCAGGGTGTACCCCGCCTTCCGCCCGATTGTAGCTGAGATAGGCGCCAGCGCCCCCCCGCGACCCCAAAAGGGATTAAGCGGTAGGAAATGGATGGATGGATGGAAGAGTTTGGGAACAACAGCAACTCAGCCACCAAGTGGTAGTCCCATAAACTGACAGAGAGGGGTCAGCTGATGCTGAAGCGCATAGTGCAAAGAGGTCGCCGACTTTCTGCACAGTCAGTTGCTACAGAGCTCCAAACTTCATGTAACCTTTCAATTAGCCCACGTACAGTACGCAGAGAGGTCCATGGAACGGGTTTCCATGGCCGTGCAGCTGCATCTAAGCCATACATCACCAAGTCCAATCCAAAGAGTCGGGTGCAGTGGTGGAAAGCACTTCGCCACTGGACTCTAGAGCAGTGGAGGCGCCTTCTCTGGAGTGATGAATCACGCTTTTCCATCTGGCAATCTGATGGACGAGTCTGGGTTTTGGAGGTTGCCAGGAGAACGGTATATTTCGGACTGCATTGTGCCGAGTGTGAAATTTGGTGGAGGAAGAATTATGGTGTGGGGTTGCTTTTCAGGAGTTGGGCTTTGCCCCTTAGTTCCAGTGAAATGAACTTTGAATGCTCCAGGATACCAAAACATTTTGGACAATTCCATGCTCCTAACATTGTGGGAACAGTTTGGAGCGGGCCCCTTCCTCTTCCAACATGACTGTGCACCAGTGCACAAAGCAAAGTCCATAAAGACATGGATGACAGAGTATGGTGTGGATGAACTTGACTGGCCTGCACAGAGTCCTGACCTGAACCTGATAGAACACCTTTGGGATGAATTAGAACAGAGACTGACAGCCAGGCCTTCTCGACCAACATCATTGTGTGACCTCACCAATGCACTTTTGGAAGAATGGTGGAAAATTCCTAATAAACACACTTCGCAACCTTGTGGACAGCCTTCCTAGAAGAGTTGACGTTGTAATAGCTTCAAAAGTGGACAGACATCATATTGAACCCTATGGGTTAGGAATGGGATGGCACTTCAAGTTCATATGATAGTCAAGGCAGGCGGCCAAATACTTTTGGCAATATGGTGTAGCTTGAAGATCTTTGAGGACAGTGACCATATTGCAAAATACTATTTAAAAAAGGCTTGTTCACATCTGATTTATTGCAGGAAATAATATATATAATCTGTTCCAGGGTCAAACTGTCACCATAACCCTTTCATTAACTGACTGCAGATATCCACCTCTGTTAAAGGGAAACTGCACTTTTTTGTGTTTTTTTAATTTTTTTATGCATTCTAAATATTAAATTATTCCATCAAAAGTCTGCTTACAATGGAGCTTACAGGAGCCACTCAGTTCTGCCCAAACACCTCCATTAGGGTTGTATATACAAAAATCTTAGGGTACATTAAACATCTTAGTTAAGACATCCAGTTAAAATGTAATAATCACTTATTCTTATGTTGTTTGATACTTTACATTTGTTTTGGATGATACTACAAATTTGGGCATCAATCCGATACCAAATCGTAACAGGATCATACATTGGTCATATTCAAAGTCCTCATGTGTCCATGAGGATTTTTTTTAAAATAAAATTAAAAAAAATACAAAAGAAGATGATTTGATGCCAAATCATAGTAGTATCGACTAAATACGATCCTGTACTTGGTATCCTTACAGTGGATGTCAGGTGTAGATCCACCAAAGGAGTTTTTTTACATTTTGACGGCGGTGAGCTACGGTGTGTAGTGAAGCATGTTTAGCTATTCCTCGTCCTGCAGGGATGATACTTGTAAGAAACTCACTTTATTTGTCGCCATGAAGGCGAGGATTAGTGATTTAGAAGTAGCTAAAACACTGCGGACTGGGTCTGGACATTAGCCGCTAGCTAGCTAGCCATGTCTTAAAGCACCTCTTCCGGCGGGCGTTTTAGTGTTACAACTTCACCTTTATTGTTAATTTTTAAGCCAAAATGTTCTCCCTTTTCTGTCTATACACTGTGTCTGCTTGTAAGTACTCAGTGATTGTGCGCTGCCGAACATGCTCGTCTGATATACTGTAATACAAATGCTCATAAATGAGCATTTTGTGAATATCGAAATTAGGGCTGTTAAGAAATAACAAGTTAACTCATGTGATCAATCAATCAATCAATGTTTATTTATATAGCCCCAAATCACAAATGTCTCAAAGGACTGCACAAATCATTACGACTACGACATCCTCGGAAGAACCCACAAAAGGGCAAGGAAAACTCACACCCAGTGGGCAGGGAGAATTCACATCCAGTGGGACGCCAGTGACAATGCTGACTATGAGAAACCTTGGAGAGGACCTCAGATGTGGGCAACCCCCACCCCTCTAGGGGACCGAAAGCAATGGATGTCGAGCGGGTCTAACATGATACTGTGAAAGTTCAATCCATAGTGGCTCCAACACAGCCGCGAGAGTTCAGTTCAAAGCGGATCCAAGACAGCAGCGAGAGTCCCGTCCACAGGAAACCATCTCAAGCGGAGGCGGATCAGCAGCGTAGAGATGTCCCAAACCGATACACAGGCGAGCGGTCCATCCTGGGTCTCGACTCTGGACAGCCAGTACTTCATCCATGGTCATCGGACCGGACCCCCTCCACAAGGGAGGGGGAGACATAGGAGAAAGAAAAGAAGCGGCAGATCAACTGGTCTAAAAAGGAGGTCTATTTAAAGGCTAGAGTATACAGATGAGTTATTGCGTTAATCTTCTACATACGAGGATTAATCACGCAATTTTCCTTTTACTTAACCAAGGTTGATTATATGAAAGGCTGAAGGTTTTTTTTACAGTCAATGATCAGATCAATGCATGCCTCACGGTAAAGATGAGTGAGGAGACTCAGACTGTTGTGCTCACTGGTAAATTTCCCTTCAAAATACTTGAGACTTGGGACTTGAGATAGAACTGTTACCAAGCTATGAACAAATAAACGTGATGCATTCAAGTAACCTAGGTTATAATCTAGGTTTTTTGAATGCACAACATTTATTCCAAGTAGGTTACTTGAATGCACTACATTTAGGAATGTAGTGCATTGTGGGTTATAGTCTGGGAAGACAAAAGGCTAGGAGAGCACACCCTGAGAGAAAAGCAAGTGCTGGTAGGCACACCATAGGCAGTCCTCCCACAGACCGGAGCTCCGGCAGCCTCCTGCAGCTGTGAGGAGGTGCCGGTCGTCCTGGGTTTCCCTTTCCACCGGACACAGCGAAGAAGTGACGTCGGAGTCTGCGCGTCTCCCTCGTTGCAAAAGACCTCAACGACGGAGTGGGCGGATGATGCTTGCATAGAAGTTCCACAACGGTCACAAAGGCGGAAGAAGGCTGCAGCAAAGATGGGCCCCCAATTGCTTTAGTCTCCATGCCATCAGACCCTGGCCTTCTCTTTGCCGAGGACAGTGTAGTGGCTTTCAGAGCACCAGTCTCCCCACATTAAAAGATTCCACGCACAGGCATTCTCATGAAGGCAATCCCACCAACAGGAGGACAATCATACTCGTTTCGAGTGATCGCCGACGACATTTAGGAAATGTAATGCATGTTTTTTTTACAACCCGACAGGACTTCAGATAAAACTGTATGTTAACAGTATGTTAGATCCACTATGGACTGGATTCTCACAATATTGTTAGAGCCACTATGGACTGGACTTTCACAATATTATGTCAGACCCACTCGACATCCATTGCATCCGGTCTCCCCTTGGGGGGTGGGGGGTTACCCACATTTGCGGTCCTCTCCAAGGTTTCTCATAGTCATTCTCATCAACTTCCCACTGGTTTGTGAGATTTTCCTTGCCTTTATGTGGGCGCTGAACCGCTTGTGCAGCCCTTTGAGACACTTGTGATTTAAGGCTAAATAAATAAACTTGGATTGATTGAATGTGAGTGTGAATGTTGTCTGTCTATCTGTGTTGGCCCTGCGATGAGGTGGCGACTTGTCCAGGGTGCACCCCGCCTTCCGCCCGATTGTAGCTGAGATAGGCGCCAGCGCCCCCCGCGACCCCGAAAGGGAATAAGCGGTAGGAAATGGATGGATGGATGGATGGATTGATTGATTGGTTCATTGATTAGCAAGATTTGAACAAATAGACAGTGCATTCAACAGGTTTTGATAGGTTTCTTGAATGCACTAAATTTATTTCAAGTAGGAGTAGAGAGTTTTTACGGGACACATTTCTGGCAGATGAGGAGATGCTGCTCTGTTAATGATTGAAGTCTGAATGTCATTAAAACAGTTAGCTCCATCTTTTAACACTTCTTCCACTCCCGTCCTTGCACGCTACACCGCTACAACAAAGAAGATGCTGCCGAAAGTGATCCACGTAAATAAGACCACCCACAAAACGGCGCATTCGGAAGCGACTTGCAGATGATCTGTAAAACATCATCTATGCAACATTTTAAAGTTAAAGTACCGATGATTGTCATACACACACTAGGTGTGGCGAAATTATTCTCTGCATTTGACCCATCCATCCATCCAGCCATCTTCTTCCGCTTATCCGAGGTCGGGTCGCCGGGACAACAGCCTAAGCAGGGAAACCTAGACTTCCCTCACCCCAGCCACTTAGTCTAGCTCTTCCCGGGGGATCCCGAGGCGTTCCCAGGCCAGCCGGGAGACATAGTCTTCCCAACGTGTCCTGGGTCTTCCCCGTGGCCTCCTAGCGGTTGGACGTGCCCTAAACACCTCCCTAGGGAGGCGTTCGGGTGGCATCCTGACCAGATGCCCGAACCACCTCATCTGGCTCCTCTCGATGTGAAGGAGCAGCGGCTTTACTTTGAGTTCCTCCCGGATGGCAGAGCTTCTCACCCTATCTCTAAGGGAGAGCCCCGCCACACGGCGGAGGAAACTCATTTCGGCCGCTTGTACCCGTGATCTTATCCTTTCGGTCATGACCCAAAGCTCATGACCATAGGTGAGGATGGGAACGTAGACCTACCGGTAAATTGAGAGCTTTGCCTTCCAGCTCAGCTCCTTCTTCACCACAACAGATCGGTACAACGTCCGCATTACTGAAGACGCCGCACCGATCCGCCTGTCGATCTCACGATCCACTCTTCCCTCACTCGTGAACAAGACTCCTAGGTACTTGAACTCCTCCACTTGGAGCAGGGTCTCCTCCCCAACCCGGAGATGGCACTCCACCCTTTTCCGGGTGAGAACCATGAACTCGGACTTGGAGGTGCTGATTCTTATTCCGGTCGCTTCACACTCGGCTGCAAACCGATCCAGTGAGAGCTGAAGATCCCGGTCAGATGAAGCCATCAGGACCACATCATCTGCAAAAAGCAGAGACCTAATCCCGCGGCCACCAAACCGGAACCCCTCAACGCCTTGACTGCGCCTAGAAATTCTGTCCATAAAAGTTATGAACAGAATCGGTGACAAAGGACAGCCTTGGCGGAGTCCAACCCTCACTGGAAACGTGTTCGACTTACTGCCGGCAATGCGGACCAAGCTCTGACACTGATCGTACAGGAAGCGGACCGCCACAATAAGACAGTCAGATACCCCATACTCTCTGAGCACTCCCCACAGGACTTCCCGAGGGACACGGTCGAATGCCTTCTCCAAGTCTCCTGCATTTGACCCATCACCCTTCATCACCCCCCTGGGAGGTGAAGGGAGCAGCGAGCAGCAGCGGTGGCCGCGCCCGGGAATAATTTTTGGTGATTTAACCCCCAACTCCAACCTTTGATGCTGAGTGCCAAGCAGAGAGGTGATGGGTCCCATTTTTATAGACTTTGGTATGACTCGGCCGGGGTTTGAACTCACAACCTACCGATCTCAAGACGTTTCTTGACCAAAGAACCACCATTACATGTTATGTAGACCAGAAAGAAGTGTTTTCCATTCAGAAAATTTTTTTATAATACGACTCCTTTAATGGCCTACTGAAACCCACTACTACCGACGACGCAGTCTGATAGTTTATATATCAATGATGAAATATTAACATTGCAACACATGCCAATACGGCCGGTTCAGTTTACTAAATTGCAATTTTAAATTTCCCGCGAAGTTTCCTGTTGAAAACGTCACGGAATGATGACGCTTATTTTGACGTGTGCTTGTGACCTTATTGGTTGGAGCGGACAATTTATCCCAGCACCACTCACGGCTAAAAGTCGTCTGCTTTAATCGCGTAACTACACAGTATTTTGGACATCTGTGTTGCTGAATCTTTTGCAATTTGTTCAATTAATAATGGAGACTACAAAGAAGAATGATGTTGGTGGAAAGCGGTGGATTGCAGCTGCCCTTAGCAACCAAAACCCAGCCGGTGTTTCTTTGTTTGTTGTGAAGCTTTAATATGGAACAGAGCGGTCAAACAAACATGTTTCCCGACCACATGTCAACCGGCAGGTTTCGGTGAGAAAATTGTGGTAATAAGTCGGCTCTTACCGGAGACATGAGCGGAGCTTGCGTCCTCCTGCAGCAGCTGTCAAAAAGGCAGCTGCGACTTTCTTGGCTCCTCCATGGCTTCCATCAGAGACACTGGCGGTCGCCACACCCCCTTGACTTTCAGGTATGACTTTATAATCTCACTAAAACACTAGTAACACAATAATCAGATAAGGGATTTTCCAGAATTATCCTAGTAAATTGACATGCACCTGGGGATAGGTTGATTGGCAACACTAAATTGGCCCTAGTGTGTGAATGTGAGTGTCAATGTTGTCTGTCTATCTGTGTTGGCCCTGCGATGAGGTTGCGACTTGTCCAGGGTGTAGACCGCCTTCTGCCCGATTGTAGCTGAGATAGGTGCCAGCGCCCCTCGCGACCCCAAAAGGGAATAAGCGGTAGAAAATGGAAGGTTGGGACGGCGTGGGGCAGTGGAAGAGTGGCCATGCGCAACCCGAGGGTCCCTGGTTCAATCCCCACCTAGTACCAACCTCGTCATGTCCGTTTCGTCCTGAGCAAGACACTTCATCCTTGCTCCTGATGGGTGCTGGTTAGCGCCTTGCATGGCAGCTCCCTCCATCAGTGTGTGAATGGGTGAATGTGGAAGTATTGTCAAAAGCCCTCTGAGTACCTTGAAGGTAGAAAAGCGCTATACAAGTTCAACCCATTTATCATTTATTTATTTAACATCTGAATTGCTCTCACTGCCCTCGCCTTTTTTTTCTTCTAGTGCTTCACTCTAACTTTCCTCATCCACAAATCTTTCATCCTCGCTCAAATTAATGGGGAAATCAGCGCTTTCTCGGTCCGAATCGCTCTCGCTGGTGGTGGCCATGATTGTAAACAATGTTCAGATGTGAGGAGCTTCACAACCCGTGACGTCACTCGCACATCGTCTGCTACTTCCGGTAGAAGCAAGGCTTTTTTATCAGCGACCAAAAGTTGCGAACTTTATCGTTGATGTTCTCTACTTAATCCTTTTAGCAAAAATATAGCAATATCGCGAAATGATCAAGTATGACACGTAGAATGGACCTGCTATCCCCGTTTAAATAAGAAAATCTCATTTCAGTAGGCCTTTAAAATGAGACTTAAATGCTTCTACTTCTGTGGTGGGGAGCCTTTAATCAGCGTCGATGTGGAGATGGAACTGGTGTGAGTTTTCTGCTCACAAGATCCACGCCCTTTCCCTAACCGGAGAAGCCCACATCTGGAGTGACGTCATTAAGAAAAGCAGGGGTGCAGACAGACTCTTCCTCCTAAGTGATCACGGGGTACTGCTCTTATCGTTCGATCTCGTGACAAAGAACACACCACGGTTCTGAGAATGCAATGCATCTGTCTGACAGGGGAGCCATTTTATATTTTTTTTAATTTTTTTTTACTTGAGCGCCAGGAACGACAAGCAAAGAGGAGATGTGGTGTTGCTGGCAAACGTCTGTGCGCTTTTTTGTTGTCCCGCCAGCACCTGACACCCAGCCATGCATGGAGAGCTTGACATTGGCCCTTGCAACACAAAGCATTGTCAATGCACACATGCACACACACTCCCGAGGAGCTCAATTTGCTCCCTCTGGTCCCCACAGGCCTTTCAGCTGGGTTGAATAGAGGACAGCGGCGGGAGGCCTGCCAGTGTTTCTCTTACGGGGTGTAAAGACAAACAATCAGCAGGATGAGACGGGCTCTTGTTCTTGTGATGAGACGCAGCTTAACACCTGGATCATTCTCACTAATGAGAGATCATTAGCGAGGGGTTGCTAATCATCAGATGGCGTGACTGCATGAACGTATGAAAAGGGACTGCTGACTGTTAGAAAAAGAATGTTATACTCTAAAATTGCATTTAAGCATAAAAAGAATTTTACAAATAAAATATATTATCATTATTACATACACAACAAACTTGTCTGTTTTTTTCATACTAAGTATGACATAAAGGGCCAAAGAAAGTTGCGACTTATAGCATACGGACCAACAGTGTGACGTGTCGTGCTGTAAAGTGTAAAATATTTAAATGCACTGTAACACTTTGAGGTTGTTTGTTCAAGGTGAAATGCTTTTCTAAATAAAATATATCAATATTATTATATACGCAACAAACTTGTCTGTTTGTTTTATACTAAGTATGACATACAGTTCTAGCTATTAGGCTGTTCTAATTTTTATTTTATTTTACTATCTATTTTACTTGTTGAGGGCAGCTATTTGTGGTTCTAGCGTTGTTTTTTGTTTCTTTGTTTTTTTGTTTTTAAATGCACTGTAGGACTTTGAGGTTGCTTGTTCAATGTAAAGTGCTTTTGCAAATATAATGTATTACTATTATTATTATATATGCAACAAAGTTTTCTGTTTTTTATACTCGGTATGACATAAAGGGCCAAAGAAAGTTGCGACTTATAGCATATGGACCGAAAGTGTGACGTGTCGTGCTGTAAAGTGTAAAATATTTAAATGTACTGTAGCACTTTGAGGTTGTTTGTTCGATGTAAAGTGCTTTTGCAAATAAAATATATTATTATTATTATATTCGCAACAAAAGTGTCTGTTTTTTTTTTTATATATACCAAGTATGACATACAGTTCTAGCTATTAGGCTGTTCTAGTTTTTATTTTATTTTACTATTTATTTTACTTGTTGAGGGCAGCTATTTGTGGTTCTAGCGTTGTTGTTTTTTGTTTGTTTTTAAATGCACTGTAGCACTTTGAGGTTGTTTGTTCAATGTAAAGTGCTTTTGCAAATAAAATATATTATTATTATTATTATTATTATATACGCAACAAACTTGACTGTTTTTATACTTAGTATGTGATACAGGGCCAAAGAAAGTTGCGACTTATAGCATACGGACCGACAGTGTGACGTGTCGTGCTGTAAAGTGTAAAATATTTAAATGCACTGTAACACTTTGAGGTTGTTTGTTCAAGGTAAAATGCTTTTCTAAATAAAATATATCAATATTATTATATACGCAACAAACTTGTCTGTTTGTTTTATACTAAGTATGACATACAGTTCTAGCTATTAGGCTGTTCTAATTTTTATTTTATTTTACTATTAATTTTACTTGTTGAGGGCAGCTATTTGTGGTTCTAGCGTTGTTTTTTGTTTCTTTGTTTTTTTGTTTTTAAATGCACTGTATGACTTTGAGGTTGCTTGTTCAATGTAAAGTGCTTTTGCAAATATAATGTATTACTATTATTATGATATACGCAACAAAGTTGTCTGTTTTTTATACTAGGTATGACATAAAGGGCCAAAGAAAGTTGCGACTTATAGCATATGGACCGAAAGTGTGACGTGTCGTGCTGTAAAGTGTAAAATATTTAAATGCACTGTAGCACTTTGAGGTTGTTTGTTCAATGTAAAGTGCTTTTGCAAATAAAATATATTATTATTATTATATTCGCAACAAAAGTGTCTGGTTTTTTTTTTTATACCAAGTATGACATACAGTTCTAGCTATTAGGCTGTTCTAGTTTTTATTTTATTTTACTATTTATTTTACTTGTTGAGGGCAGCTATTTGTGGTTCTAGCGTTGTTGTTTTTTGTTTGTTTTTAAATGCACTGTAGCACTTTGAGGTTGTTTGTTCAATGTTAAGTGCTTTTGCAAATATAATGTATTATTACTTTTATTATATACGCAACAAAGTTGTCTGTTTTTTATACTAGGTATGACATAAAGGGCCAAAGAAAGTTGCGACTTATAGCATACGGACCGAAAGTGTGACGTGTCGTGCTGTAAAGTGTAAAATATTTAAATGCACTGTAGCACTTTGAGGTTGTTTGTTCAATGTAAAGTGCTCTTGCAAATAAAATATATTATTATTATTATATTCGCAACAAAAGTGTCTGTTTTTTTTTTTATACCAAGTATGACATACAGTTCTAGCTATTAGGCTGTTCTAATTTTTATTTTATTTTACTATTTATTTTACTTGTTGAGGGCAGCTATTTGTGGCTCTAGCGTTGTTGTTTTTTGTTTGTTTTTAAATGCACTGTAGCACTTTGAGGTTGTTTGTTCAATGTAAAGTGATTTTACAAATAAAATATATTAATATTATTATATACGCAACAAACTTGTTTTTTTTATACGGAGTATGACTTACAGTTCTAGCTATTAGGTTGTTCTAGTTTTTATTTTATTCTACTATTTATTTTACTTGTTGAGGGCAGCTATTTGTGGTTCTAGCGTTGTTGTTTTTTGTTTGTTTTTAAATGCACTGTAGCACTTTGAGGTTGTTTGTTCAATGTTAAGTGCTTTTGCAAATATAATGTATTATTACTATTATTATATACGCAACAAAGTTGTCTGTTTTTTATACTAGGTATGACATAAAGGGCCAAAGAAAGTTGCGACTTATAGCATACGGACCGAAAGTGTGACGTGTCGTGCTGTAAAGTGTAAAATATTTAAATGCACTGTAGCACTTTGAGGTTGTTTGTTCAATGTAAAGTGCTTTTGCAAATAAAATATATTATTACTATTATATTCGCAACAAAAGTGTCTGTTTTTGTTTTATACCAAGTATGACATACAGTTCTAGCTATTAGGCTGTTCTAATTTTTATTTTATTTTACTATTTATTTTACTTGTTGAGGGCAGCTATTTGTGGCTCTAGCGTTGTTGTTTTTTGTTTGTTTTTAAATGCACTGTTATGGTTTACTAAGGGAGGACGTGACGGCAAACGGACACCAGGTGGCAGTATGTCCAAATATTTATTAATATATATATGTAATAATAAATCAACAGAAAATATACTAAGTAAATGGAGCGTGGCAAAAACTATAGAGTGTATGGTGTTACTCTAAGTGTGTAAATTAACTGAAGTGTGTTTTACCCAAGTGTTGACAAAAGAGAACGCGGAAGTCCGTGGGGCAGGCAGAGGGTTCAGGTCAAACGAGCGAGGAGTCGAGGTACAAAGGAGGCAGTCAGAATCCAGAGGGAGATCCAGGGAAAAGAGTGAGACGCACAGCTCACCTTGCGGGCGACGGAGGATTCTGTGGGGACACGGGAAAAGACACTGAGAACACGTAGAGGTACAGGGCACAGGGAGAGCAGGTTTGCATAACGCAGGGTGATTGCTTACGGTACGCATTTGGAACTAAGTTCCCGCACGGATCCCTGTGTCCACTGGTCTTTTATGCTGCTCATCGTCAGTCACAGGTGTGTCCTGCAGCCGGCTGCGGCGGAGAGTGGGCGCGGTCCGCTTGATGAATGCGGGGGCGTGTCTGGAGTGCGCTGTCGGCGGGTCCTCTGGTTGGACTCGCAGCGGAGAGAGACGCAGAATGCGCATGTCCCACAACAGTATCCCCCCCCTATGGACAGATTCCAGATGTCCTAGAATCTGAACACCCCCAAAAGCAGGAACAAAAATCAAGGGAGGGTGGAGGGGTGAACTGGTGGTGGGTCGCCAGCCCAAGTGTCTCAGAAGCCATCGGGGAC
Source organism: Nerophis ophidion (assembly GCF_033978795.1). Taxonomy (NCBI): domain Eukaryota; kingdom Metazoa; phylum Chordata; class Actinopteri; order Syngnathiformes; family Syngnathidae; genus Nerophis; species Nerophis ophidion. The sequence continues at coordinate 26,925,713 of NC_084636.1, read as the reverse complement.
AAGTCTGGTGGCGGCGTCGGGTGGACCGCCGCTGCGGCCGGCGAAGTGGACGACCAAAGAACGATCGACGTCTTGGCCGTCGGTAAGGCGGGCGCGAATGGTTCCCTGGTGCGGGCCGCCGGACACGAGGAGGCGGACGGCACTGTAGTGAGGACCGCCGGACACAAGGAGGTGGGCGGCGCCGTGCTGCAGCCCGCCGGACACGAGGAGATGGCTGAGGAGCTGAAGCCAGTGTTACTGGCTGAGGGGCGGGGGTCAGGGCCAGCCTAGGTATGGGTGCTAGCTCACAGGCTAGCCTGGGGACAGGTGCTAGCTCAGGGGCTTGCCAAGGGGCTGGTGCTAGCTCGGGGGCTAGCTCGGGGACTGCCGCTGGCTCGGGGGCTAGCTCGGGGACTGGGGCTAGCTCGGGGGCTGGCTTGGGAACTGACGCTAGCTCGGGGGCTGGCTCGGGGACTGACGCTAGCTCGGGGGCTGGCTCGGGGACTGACGCTAGCTCGGGGGCTGGCTCGGGGACTGACGCTAGCTCGGGGCTGACGCTAGCTCGGGGGCTGGCTCGGGGACTGACGCTAGCTCGGGGGCTAGCTCGGGGACTGGCGCTAGCTCGGGGGCTAGCTCGGGGACTGGCGCTAGCTCGGGGGCTAGCTCGGGGACTGGCGCTAGCTCGGGGGCTAGCTCGGGGGCTAGCTCGGGGACGGCCGCTGGCTCGGGGGCTAGCTCGGGGACGGCCGCTGGCTCGGGGGCTAGCTCGGGGACTGGCGCTAGCTCGGAGGCTAGCTCGGGGACTGGCGCTAGCTCGGAGGCTAGCTCGGGGACTGGCGCTAGCTCGGAGGCTAGCTCGGGGACTGGCGCTAGCTCGGAGGCTAGCTCGTGGACAGGCGCTAGCTCGGAGGCTAGCCAGGGGACTGGTGGCTGCGGCTGGGAAAAGCGGAAGATAGGTGGGATATCTCTGGCAGGGGGAAGTCTGTCTGGTTGCAGCTGTGCTACCACATTAGCACAGCCACCAGTACTAAAATGAAAGACTGATGGTATAGGTCTGGAAGGTGTTTGCCTGTCTGGATGCCGCTGTGCCCCCACACCAGCACAGCCACCAGTACTATCCCCCCCTTCCGAAAGCGGATGCCTGACGCTTCCTGCTGGCTTAGGAACAAAGGGTGGGAAGAGGGTGTTCAGGCAACGAGAAAATTCCTCCTTCCCTGTATTGAAATCAAACAGTCCCTTGAGAGAGTGTTGAGGGCTATAAACATTGTCCATGGTGGAGGAAAAAGAAAAAGACATCCAAAGAGGGACAAAAAGGGAGGAGGAAGGGGAAAAAAAGTCACTGAGGCGGAGCTAAAGTCACTGGGGGACGAGCAAAAGAGAAAAAAACAAACAAAAAAAAACAGCCGTCAGGTCCTATATATAATTTTGGCGGGAACTTACTGTTATGGTTTACTAAGGGAGGACGTGACGGCAAACGGACACCAGGTGGCAGTATGTCCAAATATTTATTAATATATATATGTAATAATAAATCAACAGAAAATATACTAAGTAAATGGAGCGTGGCAAAAACTATAGAGTGTATGGTGTTACTCTAAGTGTGTAAATTAACTGAAGTGTGTTTTACCCAAGTGTTGACAAAAGAGAACGCGGAAGTCCGTGGGGCAGGCAGAGGGTTCAGGTCAAACGAGCGAGGAGTCGAGGTACAAAGGAGGCAGTCAGAATCCAGAGGGAGATCCAGGGAAAAGAGTGAGACGCACAGCTCACCTTGCGGGCGACGGAGGATTCTGTGGGGACACGGGAAAAGACACTGAGAACACGTAGAGGTACAGGGCACAGGGAGAGCAGGTTTGCATAACGCAGGGTGATTGCTTACGGTACGCATTTGGAACTAAGTTCCCGCACGGATCCCTGTGTCCACTGGTCTTTTATGCTGCTCATCGTCAGTCACAGGTGTGTCCTGCAGCCGGCTGCGGCGGAGAGTGGGCGCGGTCCGCTTGATGAATGCGGGGGCGTGTCTGGAGTGCGCTGTCGGCGGGTCCTCTGGTTGGACTCGCAGCGGAGAGAGACGCAGAATGCGCATGTCCCACAACATGCACTGTAGCATTTTGAGGTTGTTTGTTCAATGTAAAGTGATTTTACAAATAAAATATATTAATATTATTGTATACGCAACAAACTTGTTTTTTTTATACGGAGTATGACTTACAGTTCTAGCTATTAGGTTGTTCTAGTTTTTATTTTATTTTACTATTTATTTTACTTGTTGAGGGGCGCTATTTGTGGTTCTAGCGTTGTTTTTTTGGTTTGTTTTTTGTTTTTAAATGCACTGTAGGACTTTGAGGTTGTTTGTTCAATGTAAAGTACTTTTACAAATAAAATATATTATTTTTATTATATACGCAACAAAGTTGTCTGTTTTTTAATACTAAGTATGACACACAGGGCCAAAGAAAGTTGCGACTTATAGCATACGGACAGACAGTGTGACGTGTTGTGCTGTAAAGTATAAAATATTTAAGTGCACTGTAGCACTTTGAGGTTGTTTGTTCAATGTAAAGTGCTTTTACAAATGAAATATATCATCATTATTACACACACAACAAACTTGTCTGTTTTTTTCATACTAAGTATGACATACAGGGCCAAAGAAAGTTGCGACTTATAGCATACGGGTCGACAGTATAATGTGTCGTGGTGTATAGTGTAAAATATTTAAGTGCACTGTAGCACTTTGAGGTTGTTTGTTCAATGTAAAGTGCTTTTACAAATAAAATATAGTATTATTATTATATACGCAACAAACGTGTCTGTTTTTTATACCAAGTATGACATACAGGGCCAAAGAAAGTTGCGACTTATAGCATACGGACCGACAATGTGACGTGTCGGGCTGTGTTAGTGCTGGCATTGCATCAGTTGATGTAAATAAAATATTTTGTGAGCACACATTATTCGTCTGGGCCTTATTGGATAAAACACGAGTGCCGGCATTTTGGATAAAGAAGGTGAGAAACGCCTCCTAAACCCTCAAAAACAAGTCTTCAATAAGGGTACATGTTAAATTAACCATTTCATTCATCCTATGTATGTATTTTGCATTGTTTTATGTATTACTCTCTATAAAATGTGTGTTGTTTTAATATCTTGAGGGTCTGGAACTGATTAATTTGATATACTTCTCTTTTTAGTAAAACTTTTAGTTAGTGTACCTTTTAACTATCAGTTTTAACTATCAATTGTTTTTATGATGTTGTCCTTGTTGTTTTAATTGAATTGTTGTTTTACTTCACCTATGTGTTGTACCAAAAGTGTTTAAGTGTTTTATAAATAAAATGTGCTGACTTACTTACTGGCAATATTTCTTGAGAGGAAAATTGCCTCGGTTATTATACGATTCGGGCTACGTCCGACCTTTTGGAAAAGATTACTATAAAAGCCGAGGAACCTCTGCAGTTCCTTTTTTTTTTTATTTTAATGCAAAATGAAGGAACAATGAACTTCTCCCTGCAAAGTTAAGGTATGTGTTGCATTTATCATGCCCAGAAGCAACACAACAATATTTACTGTCATGGAACAGGATTAGAATGGGGACTCCTGTATTAAATAAGGTATGTAACATTTATTTCCAGTACATTTTGAACCAGACTAACTAAAAAAAAAAAATATTTCCTTGCACTTACTTTAGCATGCGATATTTTTGTCTTTTATTCTGTTTTTACTGCACATAATTGAAAGCCTTATTGTATTTTTCCCTTTTTTTCTTCACATAATTTTACATGTGGAAATAAGTCAATTAAGATTGTTTGTGCCTTGGAGACAAATAAAGTTCAGTTTAAAGTTAAAGTACCACTAATAAGTCACACACACACTAGGTGTGGTGAAATTACCCCCTCCATTTGACCCATCCCCATGTTCCACCCCCTGGGAGGTGAGGGGAGCAGTGAGCAGCAGCGGTGGCCACGCTCGGGAATCATTTTGGTGATTTAATCCCCAATTCCAACCCTTGATGCTGAATGCCAAGCAGGGAAGTGTTCTGAAAAAAAAAAAATGCTGCTTCATAGAAGAAATACAACCGGTTGCATAATCTGATAGTTAGTCATTTAAGTAATGGATGGATTTTGATGACTTTTCAGGAAATGTCTGAAATAAGTCCTGAAACAAGCGCTTTTGCATTATTAGTCATATATGACCTTGTTTTTTATTTATTTTATTTTTTTTTAAATTGATCTCAACTCTGTACACTGCTGCTGGAATTTTAATTTTCCTGAAGGAACTCTCCTGAAGGAATCAATAAAGTACTATCTATCTATCTATCTATCTATCTATCTATCTATCTATCTATCTATCTATCTATCTATCTATCTATCTATCTATCTATCTATCTATCTATCTATCTATCTATCTATCTATCTATCCATCTATCTGTTAAAATACTTATAGCATGACTTGGATTTTTGGCAAAAGTATCCCACAATGCATTGCCAGCAGCCATATTTAAAGGCTAGCGTCAGCATTCACAATAACGCTACACGTAATTGTCAGGCTTGTCCCTGACAGTTTGGTTTTGTTTTAATGTTTCCTCTTTGTATGTCTTTGTTTCCTGTCAGCGCTTTTATTTTGGTAATTTCCTGATTTTCTCCCTGAGCGCTGTTTCCCCTCAGCTGCGGCTGATTGGCACCTGGCCACACCTGGTGTCAATCAGCCCGGCCTTATTTAAACCTGCTTTGTCCTCCAGTCAGTGCTGGATTATTGTCACCACTACCTGTCAATGTCATTATTACTTATCGTTGTAGCTGTGTCTGCTTTTGTTCACTCTGCTCATGCCACAGTTCCTTTGTGTCACAGTAAGTGTTTTTGTTCATAGCCAAGTTTGTTCTCCGCCTTGTGCGCGCCTTTTGTTAGTACCCTTTTGTTTGTTCTTGTTTTAGTGTTTAAATTAAATCATGTTTTCTTACACAATGCCTGCCGCCTTCTCTGCATCTGGGGGTTCGTCACCAACTCAACCTGACAGTAATATTTCCAAACTATCCATCTATCCATATTCTACTGCTTGTCCCTTTTGGGGTCGCGGTAGGTGCTGCATGGAGCTTATCTCAGCTGCATTCAGGCAAAAGGCGGGGTACACCCTGGACAAGTAACCTACTCATCGCAGATTTCCGAACTATTCAATGGGAAATAACATTGCACTGTAATATGATGGAGAAATACTTTGAGTCATTAGATAAGAAGTCCCATTCTTGTTATAAGTGCGATTGGATGCCAGGATCCTTACAAGATTGACGAGTCCGAGTTGAGTAGAGACCACATCTTCCCCCATGTCTTATATCCGGACTTTGCAAATTACTTATTTTTTTTCAACGCAGCCCATTTTGCACCTTGGAGGATTTTCAAAATGATAAGAGTCTAGAACAGGGGTGTCAGGTTTTATCTGGCCCGAGGGATGAGTTTGCTAAGTATAAAAATGTGTCAACATTTTGGAATAAAAAGAAACTGCTGTTCTAAATATGTCCACTAGATGTCACAATAGCAATTATTTGTATATTTGTAGATGATGCTACATATGTAAAAAAAAACACACAAAAAACCCACATTATGTTAGTGCACTAATTGAGGAAAATGAGCAAACTACATAAATAACATCCTGTAATTTGATTTTGATACAATTTTTTTTTTATCTTGATGGATTAGCTGAGATAGGCGCCCGCGCCCCCAAAAGGGAATAAGTGGTAGAAACTGGACGGATGGATGGATTAAAAATGAACACCAATGAATTGACTGATGTGCTATGATCCGCTGCCCGGATCATCTCATATTCTGGTTTTGTTCCGTTTTTGTATTATAGTCTGCCAATGTTTGTCTTAGTTCCTTGTTTAGTCTGTTTCCATAGTTGTTTATTATTTTCACCTGCCACGGTTTGCAGACGCACACCTAGTTTTGCTAATCACCGTCCTTATTTAAGCCTGCCCTTTTTTGTTCATTCGCTCTCGCATCCTAGTTAGTGTTTCACTACAGTGATGATTCCAATTCCATGTGTTTACTTGCTAGCTTTCACGCTAAGCTTTTTGTTCCTCGTGCTAGTTTGTTTGTTATTTCCCTAGCTCCCACGCTAGCGCTTTTGGCTGTTTCTAGCTCCCATGCTAGTTCAGTTTGTTTTGCCTTTTCCGCCTAGTACCAGTTTTTCTGTTCATAGTCTGTTTTATTTATTGAATAAATCTCCATTTCTTACCGTACGCTGTGATCGAGCCCGACTGCATCCTTGAAAGAACGCCTACGCATCACAATGCCCAGCAATTGTTACATGATTAACATTATCACATCATTTATTCAGAAAGCATAAATAATGACAAATAAAGATAGAATACTTGTAAAAAAGTGTAAAAAAAAAAAAACAACAACATTATGATTCGTACATTTTCAGAATGTGACCGTTGTATTTTTTAAACAATGAAAACAATCTAAAGTTGTCTTTATCTTTAAGTTATCGTGCCGTGATTTTACCAGTCCGGCCCACTTATGAGTAGATTTTTCTCAGTGTGGCCCCCCATCTAAAATGAGTTTGGCACCCCGGCTCTAGAAAGCTATGACCGCTTGTTTGTGGATGGGTTTGTGAACTTTGTGTTTATCTGTAAAAGCCCAGTTGACAAGCCAGGCTGGAGTCATGGACTCACAGAAATGAGCCGGCCCGATTTTAATACCCTCGATAACCAATTTCATGTCATGTCAGCACACTGTTCTTGTAAAGCCGGATTGGGACAATAATGTTCTCATGTTTTCAATGTTGTTTTATGTGAAGGCTACAGTCCGGATTAGAGAAATTGACTACTATTTAAATCAATACGACTGCTATCAAAGTTCTTCGACCAAACACATCAACTTAATTCAAAGTGGGTCTGTCATTTGTTTTAGATTCATTTGAACTTTTCTTTTTTTTTTATTACCTGAAATGAAATGACGGGCCGGTAAACAATTAGCTGCGGGCCGCAAATGGCCCCTGGGCCGCACTTTGGACACCCCTGACAATGTTGACATCTATAGTTATATTTTGATAATGAAAGGGGGAAAAAACGCTACTCGTAAACGGCGCATACAACAGCAACAAACATGGCTGTAGACGCAAAGTTAAATCATCAAATGCAATCTTAGCCGAGCAAATACGATGCGAGTCCTGATACCAATTTCCTTGACCCAGCCACACACAAAGAAGCTGCAGACCTCCATGCTTTTCCAAGTTTTCATCTGTTTTGTTGTGTAGAATGGTGTCTGGAGAACAATGGTTCAATGTGTCTGGGAACACGACCAACATATAATAATTGATGTCACTCGACAACTCTTTTTTTTTTTTTAATTAAGTATAGGGATCTATTCCATTGCATAGTTGCTTTTTTTTTTTTGCACGTATCTGCTTTTCACAGGAAAATGTAAGCCTCTTTTGTACTCAGATAGTTTGCGCGTTACTTGCTGTACAACAGCCATTTTACTATGAATTGATCAATGTGGACCACTAAATTTTCAACTTGTTTAAGTCGGGGTCCACGTAAATCAATTCATGGTACAGAATCAATCAATCATGTGGTTTTTCTATTTTCAAACTTTGATTGATTGATTGATTGATACTTTTATTAGTAGATTGCACAGTGCAGTACATATTCCGTACAATTGACCACTAAATGGTAACACCCGAATACGTTTTTCCACTTGTTTAAGTTGGGGTCCATGTAAATCAATTCATGGTACAGAATGTGGTTGTTCTATTTTCAAACTTTTATTGATTGATTGATTGATGCTTTTATTAGTAGATTGCACAGTGCAGTACATATTCCGTACAATTGACCACTAAATGGTAACACCCCAATACGTTTTTCCACTTGTTTAAGTTGGGGTCCACGTTAATCAATTCATGGTACAAAATGTGGTTGTTCTATTTTCATACTTTGATTGATTGATACTTTTATTAGTAGATTGCACAGTACAGTACATATTCCGTACAATTGACCACTAAATGGTAACACCCCAAAAAGTTTTTCAACTTGTTTAAGTCGGGGTCCACGTTAGTCAATTCATGGTACAAATATATACTATCAGCATAATACAGTCATCACACAAGTTAATCTTCAGAGTATTTTCATTGAATTATTTACAATCTGGGGGTGGGATGAGGAGCTTTGGTTGATATCAGTACTTCAGTCATCAACAATTGCATCAACAGAAAATTGGACATTGAAACAGTGTAGGTCTTACTTAGTAGGATATGTACAGCTAGCAGAGAACATAGTGAGTTCAGATAGCATAAGAACAAGTATATACATTAGAAGTACATTTAATTATTTACATTAGGTTATTTATAATCCGGGGACATGGGGTGTGAATGGAGGAGGGTATTAGTAAAGGGTTGAAGTTGCCTGGATGTGTTGTTTTAGAGCGGTTTTGAAGGAATATAGAGATGCACTTACTTTTATAAGTGTTGGGAGTATATTCCACATTGATGTGGCATAGAAAGAGAATGAGTTAAGACCTTTGTTAGATCGGAAACTGGGTTTGACGTGGTTTGTGGAGCTCCCCCTGGTGTTGTGGTTAAAGAAGTAGTTTGACATGTACTTCGGTATCAGGGAGGTGTAGCCGATTTTATAGACTAGGCTCAGTGCAAGTTGTTTTACTCTGTCCTCCACCTTGGGCCAGCCCACTTTGGAGAAGTGGGTTGGAGTGAGGTGTGATCTGGGGTGGAGGTCTAAAAGTAACCGGACTAGCTTGTTCTGGGATGTTTGGAGTCTAGATTTGAGGGTTTTGGAGGTGCTGGGGTAACCAGGAGGTGCAAGTGTAATTGAAAAAAAGGGTTGAATGAGAGTTCCCGCTAGAATCTTCAAGGTGCTTTTGTTGACCAGAGAGGAGATTCTGTAGAGCATTGGTTCTCAAATGGGGGTACGCGTACCCCTGGGGGTACTTGAAGGTATGCCAAGGGGTACGGGAGATTTTTTATAAAATATTCTAAAAATAGCAACAATTTAAAAATCGTTTATAAATATATTTATTGAATAATACCTCAACAAAATATGAATGTAAGTTCATAAACTGTGAAAAAAAATGCAACAATGCAATATTCGGTGTTGACAGCTAGATTTTTTTGTGGACATGTTCCATAAATATTGTTTAAGTTTAAATTATTCTTTTTTTGTGAAGAAATGTTTGAAATTAAGTTCATGAATCCATTACAATCCCCAAAGAGGGCACTTTAAGTTGATGATTACTTCGATGTGTAGAAATCTTCATTTACAATTAAATCCCTTGTTTATTTGTCAACAAGTTTTTAGTTAATTGTATATCTTTTTTTTTCCAAATAGTTCAAGAAAGACCACTACAAATGAGCAATACAACGATACAATTTAATAAATCAGAAACTGATGACACAGTGCTGTATTTTACTTCTTTATCTCTTTTTTTCAACCAAAAATGTTTTGCTCGGATTAGGGGGTACTTGAATTAAAAAAAATGTTCACTGAAAAAAGGTTGAGAACCACTGCTGTAGAGGAATCTCGTTCTTTGGTTGACAAAGAAAAACATCTGAAGTTGTCTTTATTTTTAAGTGATCGTGCAGATTTTTCTCCATGTGGCCCCTCAATCTAAACTGAGTTTGACACCCCTGATGTAAAGACTGTAACACTGTAAACAAGGACAATTGCACAGTGCATTACAAAATGTTTTAAAATATTTGTACTTCTACTCATATTTCCACCTCTTTGTCTTTAGTTTGAACGATTGGAGTCAACGAATGGGTTAAATTTTGAGTCATTTGCCAAGCACCAAGAAGTGGAAGAAAAATGAGAAAATAAAAATTCCTCCGCTGCGGCGACAAATGGGGATCAGAACTTTCCCTTAAAAGAGTTTTGGCGTCATCCACAACCCGATAGGTACATCTAAAAAAATAAAGTGGACTTCATCATGAAGCTTTAAAAGCAGATACGTAGGAAGAGGGCGTTAATGGCGGTGTGAAAGTCATCTTTTGAGCCAGACTATAGAGCCGTTTTGACTTCGGCGGAAGGATCCACTGTGGCATCTTCGCTCCTTGACTTGAGTGAGGTAGAGAGGTGCGACGCAGCGTGTGACTAATTCAAGTCAAACTACTCACTTTTGGAAAGGACAAACGCTTAAATGATAGTGACACGTAAAGACAACATTGAAACGCTGCGATATTTTTTTATCTACTAAATACGAGTCAATTGTATTTTCCCCACCGCTTTTTTTTTGTGTTTTTTTTAAGAAGAAGTTACCGACCGGGAGCTCTCAACTTTTGCTGCTCTTATGTGGATTTTACAGCGAAAATGGAGCAAATACCCGGTTTCTCCTCCGGAAAGTCACTAGTCCTCATCCTGGGCTTCGTTCATCTCTCTCTGGGTAAGTCTTTTTTTACACGATAAAACTAAAATTCCTTATGTTGTGAAGGTTTTTTTTACTTTTTTTTTTTTTTTTACCTCCACCTTCAGTGGCTTGCGCATAGCATCACATAACATCACATAGCTTTTAAGCTAGCTGCCTTCTTTCAACCGCAAACTGTTTAAACTAACATTTTAGTAATAATTCAGCAACATTCAAATACTTTTTCTCTTAAAGTGACATAAAGCTATTTTATTTTAATTTAATTGAATTATTTTTTTATTTTTTTGGTTTTTGTTTTTATTTTCATTTTTTCTGCTTGTATTTCTTTTATTTTTATTTTTTTATTGTTATATGGTTTATTTTTTTCTGTGATGTGGACCCCCCTTCTTTCAACCACAAACTGTTTGAACTAACATTTAAGTAATAATTCAGCAACATTCAAATACTTTTGCTCTTAAAGTGACATAAAGCTATTTTATTTTAATTTAATTTAATTATTTTTTTATTTTTTGTTTTTTGTTTTTATTTTCATTTTTTCTGCTTGTATTTCTTTTATTTTTTATTTTTTTATTGTTATATGGTTTATTTTTTTCTGTGATGTGGACCCCCCTTCTTTCAACCACAAACTGTTTAAACTAACATTTTAGTAATAAGTCAGCAACATTCAAATACTTTTGCTCTTAAAGTGACATAACGCTATTTTAATTTTAATGTAATTTAATAATTGGTTAATTTTTTTGTTTTTGTTTTTATTATTTTTTCTGCTTTTATTTGTTTTTTTTCTTATTTTTAATGTTATATGGTAAATTTTTTCTGTGATATTAATCCCCCTTCTTTCAACCACAAACTGTTTGAACTAACATTTTAGTAATAAGTCAGCAACAATCAAATACTTTTGCTCTTAAAGTGACATAAAGCTATTTTATTTTAATTTAATTGAATTATTTTTTTATTTTTTGTTTTTTGTTTTTATTTTCATTTTTTCTGCTTGTATTTCTTTTATTTTTATTTTTTTATTGTTATATGGTTTATTTTTTTCTGTGATGTGGACCCCCCTTCTTTCAACCACAAACTGTTTAAACTAACATTTTAGTAATAAGTCAGCAACATTCAAATACTTTTGCTCTTAAAGTGACATAACGCTATTTTAATTTTAATGTAATTTAATAATTGGTTCATTTTTTCGGTTTTTGTTTTTCTTATTTTTTTCTGCTTTTATTTGTTTTTTTTTCTTATTTTTAATGTTATATGGTAATTTTTTTCTGTGATATTAATCCCCCTTCTCTCAACCACAAACTGTTTGAACTAACATTTTAGTAATAAGTCAGCAACATTCAGATACTTTTGCTCTTAAAGTGACATAAAGCTATTTTAATGTTAACTTTTTTTATTATTATGTTTTATTTTATTTTTGTATTTATTATAATTTTTTTCTGCTTGTATTTCTTTTATTTATTTTTATTTTTATCGTTATATGGTTTATATTTTCTGTGATGTGGATCCCCCTTCTTTCAACCACAAACTGTTTAAACTAACATTTTAGTAATAGGTCAGCAACATTCAAATACTTTGGTTCTTAAAGTAACATAAAGCTGTTTTAATTTTAATTATTTTTTTACATTTTTTTAATTTGATTTAGATGTTTTTCCTTCTTGTATATCTTTTATTTATTTTTGTTTTTTTTAAATCGTTATATGGTTTATTTTTTCTGTGCTACGGATCCCCCTTCTTTCAACCACAAACTGAACAAACATTTTAGTAATAAGTCTGCAACATTAAAATACTTTTGCTCTTTAAGTGATATAAAGCTATTTGAATTTAACATTTCTTTACTTATTATTTTTCTGCTTGTACCGTATTTCCTTGCCGCAGGGTATATAGTATGCGCTTGCCTAGAATTACTGCTGGGTCAAACTCGTTTCGCAAAATAATTAGTGCATGCTCAGCATTACCGCTGGCTCAGGATTAACGCCGGGTCAAACTCGTTTCGCCAAATATTATTTTTATTAGCACATGTCTAGAATTTCCACCGGGTCAAACTCGTCACGTCACGAGTGACACTTCACTCGTCATCATTTTCAAAATGGAAGAGGCTGATTTCAATAATTTGAAATCGCATAAAGGGAAGAAGATTAAGAGCTATTCAGTAGGATTTAACGTCCAAGCTATTGAATATGCTAAAAAGAACAGAAAGCAGCTATGTTTGATTAATATACCGTAGCTGCATGTGTCAAATATGAGTCATTAAATGACTCCCGCCTCCTGGTGGTAGAGGGCGCTAGTGATCCTTTTTGCGACAACTTGGCTGCAGAAGAAGTGACAACAAGCAGCAAGAGTGAGCAGCGATCGTTTATTTTTTCCTCTCGCTTGCACTTTTAACATGGAGGATGACATATCTAAAATAAAATCGTTTTCTAAACTGGACTTTCAATCGAAGCAGGAGGTAATAAAGGAAGATCTCCATCGAGACAGAGAGACTTTTAAAACTGAAGAAAGATAAGGAAGACTTCTATAAATAAGTTATCGATGCTTTTAAACTGAAGGAGCTGAGCGTGGACTTCATTTATAAGTAAAGGAAAGACCATAATAAAGTTTTTTTTATTAAACGTGCTTTTCATGATGGTATCCTGACATCACACTCAAATTTAGAAGCGCAGGCCTAAATTTACCGCATGCCTTTGGTAAGCGCCAGAGTGAGAAGAGGTTTTAAAATAATTAGCGCATGCTTGCCTTTACCGCATGCCTTTTGTAAATGCCGGAGTGAGAAGAGGTTTTAAATTAATTAGCGCTCCGGCGGCAATTCAAAGAAATACGGTACTTATTTTATTTATTTATTTTTTAAAAATTTTTTATCGTTGTATGGTTTATTATTTCTGTGATACGGATCCCCCTTTTTTCAACCACAAACTGTTTAAACTAACATTTTAGTAATAAGTCAGCAACATTTAAATACTTTTGCTCTTAATGTGACATAAAGCTCTTTTTATTTTAATTTTATTTTATTATTATTTTTTTTCTGCTTGTTTTTCTTTAATTTATTTATTTTTTATCATTGTGTGGTTTATTTTTTCTGTAATTATTGATCCCCCTGGGTCTGAAATAAAATGACTACTACTACTGTAGCAAGTTAATTTGAAGCAACTTATTAATGTTGTCCCGATACAAATATTTTGGTACCAGTACCAAAATTATTTGAATATTTTTCGTTACTTTCCCAAGTAAGATGGACCATAAAAAATTGCATTATTGGCTTTATTAAACAAACAAAATAAACCACAAAGCTTCACGATGTGGTGAAACCGCAATATTTGAAGCGCAATGTGGCAAGAAATGGCATTACTGGGTTTGAATCCCAGTCAAAGATGTGTAAGTAGCAAATGTATGTTTTGAATATGTTATTTTTTTAAATTTTGCACCCAAAAAATTATTGAAGAATTTTTTTCCAATTTTTTTATATCACCGTAGTACAAAACATCAATCCATCCATCCATGTTCCATACCGATTATCCTTATTAGGGTCGCAGTAAGCTGGAGCCTATCCCAGCTGACTTCGGGCAAGAGGTGGGGTATATCTGTGAATGCCGCTTAGGGCCTAGCTTTGGAATAATTGTCACTACAGATTAGTGTTGTCCTGATACCGATATTTTGGTACGGTACCAAAATTTGTTTGATACCTTTCGGCACTTTTCTAAATAAAGGGGACAACAAAAATTGCATTATTGGCTTTATTTTAACAAAAAAAATCTTACGGTACAATAAACATATGTTTCTTATTGCAAGTTTGTCCTTAAATAAAATAGTGAACATACTAGACAACTTGTCTTTTATTAGTAAGTAAACAAACAAAGGCTCCTAATTTAGTCTGCTGATATATGCAATAACATATTGTGTCATTTTCCATTCTATTATTTTGTCAAAATTATTAAGGACAAGTGGTAGAAAATGAATTATTAGTCTACTTGTTCATTTACTATTAATATCTGCTCACTTTCTCTTTTAACATGTTCTATCTACACTTCTGTTTATACAAAATAATCACTTATTCTTCTTTTGTTTGGTTGCTTTACATTAGGTTTGGATGATACCACAAATTTGGGTATCAATCCGATACCAAGTCGTTACAGGATCATACATTGGTCATATTCAAAGTCCTCATGTGTCCAGGGACATATTTCCTGAGTTTATAAACATAATATAAATTAAAAAAAAATGAAAGAAGAAGTTGTGATACCAAACAATATTGACGTAATCATAGTAGTATCAACTAGCTACGCTCCTGTACTTGGTATCATTACAGTGAATGTCAGGTGTAGATTCACCAATGGCGTTTGTTTACATCGTGACGCCGGTGAATACTTTGTCGCCATGGAGGTGAGGATTAGTGATTTAGAAGTAGCTAAAACACTGCTGACTGGTGCTGGACTTTAGCCGCCAGTTAGCCATGTCTTAAAGCACCTCTTCCGGTGGGCGTTTCAGTGTTATAACTTCACTTTTATCGTTACTTTTTAAGCCAAAATGTGTCCGTTCTCTCTTTTCTGTCTACACACTGTGTCTGCTTGGGGGGTGAACCGGTACTTTTCAGAGGCGGTATAGTACCGAACATGATTTATTAGTATCGCGGTACTCTAGGTTCCATTCTAGAGGCTAATCTTTCCTGTGATAAAATGGCAACCAAGGTGATCAAAAAGGTCAACCAAAGAACGAGATTCCTCTACAGAATCTCCTCTCTGGTCAACAAAAGCACCTTGAGGATTCTAGCGGGAACTCTCATTCAACCCTTCTTCGATTACGCTTGCACCTCCTGGTACCCCAGCACCTCCAAAACCCTCAAATCTGGACTCCAAACATCCCAGAATAAGCTAATCCGGTTACTTTTAGACCTCCACCCCAGATCACACCTCAATCCAACCCACTTCTCCAAAGTGGGCTGGCTCAGGGTGTAGGACAGAGTAAAACAACTTGCACTGAGCCTAGTCTATAAAATCCGCTACACCTCCTTGATACCGAAGTACATGTCAAATTACTTCCTTAACGTAAATGACCGCCATAACCACAACACCAGGGGGAGTTCCACAAACCACGTTAAACCCAGATTTCGATCTAACAAAGGTCTTAACTCATTCTCCTTCTATGCCACATCAATGTGGAATGCACTCCCAACACTTATAAAAGTAAGTGCATCTCTCTATTCCTTCAAAACCGCTCTAAAACAACACCTCCAGGCAACTTCAACACTTTACTAATACCCTCCTCCATTCGCATCCCATCTCCCCGGATTATAAACAACTCAAATGTACTTCTAATGTATATACTTGTTCTTATGCTATCTGAACTCACTATGTTCTCTGCTGGCTGTACATATCCTACTAAATAAGACCTACACTGTTTCAATGTCCACATTTCTCTGTTGATGCAATTGTTGATGACTGAAGTACTGATATCAACCAAAGCTCCCCACCCACCCCCCGGATTGTAAATAATGTAAATAATTCAATGTACATACTATGATGATTAACTTGTGTGATGACTGTATTATGTTGATAGTATATATTTGTACCATGAATTGATTAACGTGGACCCCGACTTAAACAAGTTGAAAAACTTATTCGGGTGTTACCATTTAGTGGTCAATTGTACGGAATATGTACTGTACTGTGCAATCTACTAATAAAAGTATCAATCAATCAATCAATACCAATACCGGTATACCGTACAACCCTACAACTTATTGTAGCATCTTAAGAGTTTAAAACTTAACTTTATTAACGTCCCTGAACGCAACATAATTTATATTTCCTGTCTATTTTGATGTATATTTTAATACATTTTAATTGGTGTAATTAGTTACAAATGTCTGGACCACTGAACACAACACTTTCTCAAATGTGCTTTATTCATTCTACTTATAGGGGACCCATGATGTTAATTTTAATCTATATTTAAAACCCGGCCTTGTGGTCTACATAATGGTGTACATTTAGCTTAAATTAGGCTTCAAAGTCACTTTTGCAACCTGTGTTTTGGGTGTGTTTGCAAGATGTTGGATTCTGGAGGTGCTTCCAGATTGGAAATGAAACCATGCCACACTTGAGAAAAAACGTAATTGCGATTTTTCATGTTTGTCTGTTTATCTGTGTTGGCCCTGAGATGAAGTGACGACTTTTCCAGGGTGTACCCAAGACGTGTTACTTTTAGAATGTCAATCAACATATTTTTGTCTCAAGGTGCCATACATGACAATATACAATGATTTACTTTAAAGTAACCCATAAAAACTATCAGTATTTATCCTGGAATGTAATAAAATAAAGCAAGTGACAATTCAAAAGGATATACATTTTTATTTCATATTACTGTACAGTTGTTTACCATTGTACTGTAATTGGAAGGTAAATAACTTTTAGGTGCCCTAAAAAAATGGTCTCTCATTTATGTAAGCAAAAATGTAACTTAATTAAATATTGAACGTCGTGGAGTGCATTTTTTTCCCAGTTGAAAAAATGATGTCGAACTTTGTTTACGGCATTCGTGCTAGTTTGTCCATGTTGATGGGCGTAAATCGCCTATCTAATTTGAAGCTGAAATATTACAATATTTGGCTTCATAATCATATATATTCCCTCCTAATTTCTGCTCCTTTGCGGAACTTTTTACTGGCGTATTGAGAGGCTCTGTGTGTGTAAAGCTGTCACTACAGTCTCCACTTAACCAGACAAAGATTGTGAATGACTGCGATCAGTTAATTCTGCTGTTAAATAAACTTGCTGAGAGTAATGCCGTCTCGATGTAATACAACTCTTGATAGAAAGTTGTCATTTGTTATATTTGTTACATCATTCTTACAAGGGACAATGCACATTAATGAACATAAAACATGTAAATGTGCCAGATGTACATCTGCAGTACCGTCAGGTTGATGGTAGGCCTGGGCCCATAACCAATTTTGCTTGACAATATATTTACCTACAAATTATTGCAGATAAACGATATTACTGTCAGCATCATTTCGAGACCAAATCAACCTCTGATGTAATGATAATACATAATAATAATAATGCAAGTAGTATAATTTATCAAATGCAATTAACTTATTTTTTCTCGTATATTTTGACGTTGTAATTACGATATGAACTTTCAAATATTCAAGTTTTACAAAACAAACAAAAAATAAATTAAAATATACTCTTGTTAGTACATTTTGCACTCAAATAGAATTTTCAATAAAAATAAATAAAATAGGTGCTGTCTGTGACAAATATACACAACCAAAACAATAATTAAAATGTGTAAAGTTATTGTGAATAAAATAATCACAGTTATCATTATTACTGTATCATACTTACTGTACACACACACTAAAATCATCATCCAAATTGTATTTTAATTTTTTTTAATAACTGAAATAGATAGCCACACCAATATACTTTCTTGGCAAAGGAAACACAAGAGCCATGTTATTTTTATTTGTGTGATTAAATATATTTATCGTTTTCCATTTTAATTTGTAAACTATTTAGAATGTTTTTTTCAATAACTGTAAATTGGGTTGTCATTTCATTTCACTTTCGCTTTATATGATGTCACGCGAGCTCACTTCCTGTTGAACACAAATACAGTCGACACTGTGGAGTATATATTGATCACTTTGTGCAAAGACAACACAGCCTTTATGTTCAATGTGAATACTGTCTTTTTGTTATTTTGAGATGAATGTGTTTGTTCAAGTTTAGATTGGGGTATGATGTTTCATTATGGGGAAAGACATCAATGTCTCTTGTTTTTATGTCAGTGGTTCTCAACCTTTTTTCAGTGATGTACCCCCTAGATAGCTAGCAAGCTAACGCAACTCGGTCCATAATTTTATCAATGTGTGGTTATCTACTACGGTTTTTAAATCATTTTAATTTGATAAGGGACTTGTTTTACCACGGTTATCATTATTACTGTTTATGTGCATGTAGTACAAATGCTCATAGCTGCTGAAACCAATACTAAGAGTGACCGGTCTTGCACCCCGTAACAACACATTAACATGGCGATTATAGAGTTTATTTTCATATGTGGTTCTCAAATGGGGGTACGTGTACCTCTGGGGGTACTTGAAGTTATGCCAAGGGGTGTGTGAGATTTTTTAAAAATATTCTAAAAATAGCAACAATTCAAAAATATTTTATAAATATATTTATTGAATAATACTTCAACAAAATATGGATGTAAGTTCATAAACTGTGGAAAAAAAATACAACAATGTAATATTCAGTGTTGATAACTAGATTTTTTGTGGACATGTTCCATAAATATTGATGTCGAAGATTTATTTTTTGTGAAAAAATGTTTAGAATTAAGTTCATGAATCCATATGAATCTCTATTACAATCCCCAAAGAGGGCACTTTAAGTTGATGATTACTTCTATGTGTAGAATTCTTTATTTATAATTGATCACTTGTTTATTTTTCAACAAGTTTTTGGTTATTTTTATATCTTTTTTTCCAAATAGTTCAAGAAAAAAACACTACAAATGAGCAGTATTTTGCACTGTTATACAATTTAATAAATCAGAAACTGATGACATAGTGTTGTATTTTACTTCTTTATCTCTTTGTTTCAACCAAAAATGCTTTGCTCTGATTAGGGGGTACTTGAACGGCGTGGCGCAGTGGGAGAGTGGCCGTGCGCAACCCGAGGGGCCCTGGTTCAAATCCCACCTAGTACCAACCTCGTCACGTCCGTTGTGTCCTGAGCAAGACACTTCACCCTTGCTCCTGATGGGTGCTGGTTGGCGCCTTGCATGGCAGCTCCCTCCATCAGTGTGTGAATGTGTGTGTGAATGGGTAAATGTGGAAGTAGTGTCAAAGCGCTTTGAGTACCTTGAAGGTAGAAAAGCGCTATACAAGTACAAACCATTTATCATTTATCATTTGAATTAAAAAAATGTTTACATCACTGAAAAAAGGTTGAGAACCACTGACGTAGAGAATATTGGCCCAGGTCTAGTTGATGGTATATAGTATATAACATCAACCTGCTGGGTACCAGTTCATTGCAAAGAAACAAGGCCACGGCTCCCATTAATTAAGCATTCTGGTGAGTTTTATTTTTCATGTACTTATTTTAGCTGTTTTTTTAAGGAAGGCCCGTCCATGAAAATAATGCTCACATTAAATTGGTGCAAAAACGTTGAAATGCACCTTTTTAGTGATTTTTTTCATTAATAGAATAAAGGTTGCACAAATCACAAACTGGGTTTTTATGAATCTTCGGGGTCTGTGGGTAAAAAAATAGCCCAGATTTTAGAATTTCTGGTAATGTGTTTTACTCTAAGACGGTTGCAAATAGATTAAACCATAACCATAAACTTTTTTTGATTGATGTTTACAAATGTGTTGTTTGTTGTTATTTTACTCTGGTGACAAAATTATTAAGTTATGACATAACATTATGACATGTCAAGTAAAAATTAGTGGTCTGGTATCGACGGTCAGTATCATCCACCTTTCGGAACGGTGGCCTGTGAATCGCAAGATAATTCCAGCCTTTCAAGAAATGTTAAAAAGTCTCAGGAATCAACGACAATAGTGTACGGATTCTGGAATTCAGACACTTATATGGTGCTTTCAGTCAGCCCTTCTGGAAACACCGTTTTTTGTGTCTGTAGCATTATAGATGATGAGCTGTGTTTGGCTCGTAGATGTTCGCAACATTATGTGAGTTACGAAGCCACCGTTATAGTCACAGACAAAATGATCAAATACTGCACGCAGTAATAGATGTTACATCTACGAAATGCTCTCGTCGTCATCCTCAATTAATTATGTTTTGACTGTTTTCAGCATGCATAAGTAGCAACGATGTTGATACTGGGAATGCATCATTGGCCTCTGGAAAAGGTCACCCAATGAGAGAAAGTGACTTCCATTTGGCTCCGTTCGGATACACATATTTATACAATGCATGCTCAATGACTGGAAATTACACAAAAAGAGAAAAGACAATGTGAACGTGCTGCAGGCAGTGCAAGGAGGAGCAGTGGAATGTTGTTGGTGTTTGACATTCCACCACCCCCCATTTCTCTCTCTTGCTCACACACACACACACACACACACACACACACACACACACACACACACACACACAGTCAAGCACATACACACAAACACTGATTAAACGTAATATAAAATCAATCACAATTCATATTCTGTACGGCTTCTAAATAATACTGAAGTTGACTTAACTTGCTTTAATAAAAGGCTTAAGTTTTAGCTAAACCAGTGCTTTCCAAATTCGGGTGTCTGTAACCCCCTTTTAAATGGGCGCCAAAAGATCACAGGGGAGGGACAAAAGCCTTGTCAGGTCCAACACTGGTAAACTTTTAGGTGCATGCAATAAATAACGTCTAGTCAAAAACATTTACAGGACAGAAAGCAAAATGAAAGTAAAATGTGAAAAGTCAGCAAGAGCCTCACAGCTTGATGTTAGCTGCTGGGACACAAACACGACCACACTTAGACACTTAACAATAAAAGCCTGCCAAATGTTTTGCCTTATGTGTGTTAAATATAGCAGGTTAGCATTAGCTCTAAATGCATCTCAATTATGGTTATGGAAACAAACATTTTTTATTCCAGGAGAAACTCAACCTTAGAATCACACTAAAACTTGAAGGTCATCGCTGTAATTTCGTACTTAAACATCCAAAGCATGTGCTCTGCATATGCATTTTGCTTTTTCAAGTGTATTTTGTGATTCCTCCCTGGGGATATTATGATACTAATAACTGCAGTAAAACTCCCAACGGTTAAAATTGCTTTTATAAATGAATATGATAAAAAAATCGGGATTGATAACTGCACTTTGAAAAACTCACGGACTGACTGGCGCCACCTCGTTGGTTTAAATGCTAATATGAAAACGAGACACAGTAACGTCTTTCCCCATTTAAAAAAACATACAGTGTACCCTAATCTAAACTTATATAAACACATTGCTATCTGAACAACTAAGCTATTCTATTGTGCATACTTAACCGAGAAGATGTGCTCTCTGTGTGTATTTGTACTTTTTGACCACATTCAACAATACTGCGATAGTAATGATAACGTCATAATTTTGGTCACAATAACCGTTATATGAAATGTTCTCTGGTACATACGTACTGTTAATGCATCATGTCTCCACATCATTTAGGCTAATGATAAGTACATAATTTGGTGTTTATCAATATTTTTACATATTCATGGCATACAAATGAATATTGAGGGCAATGGATTTACTCTTGACTTGGTGATTTAAGCATTCATTGTTTTCTACCGTAAAAATATAGGTAAAAGGAACAAGTCAGCTTGCAAATTAGACCATTTTGATAAGTTTTGTCTGTCACAGCAGCAATATGTTCTAATTGTTCTGAAAAAAATGTTCAGACTTCAGAAAAGGCATCATGCCCTTTGTCATGACCAATTTTATTACTGTCTGGTATTCTCCACATCTCAGCCCACAGGTTGTGGGCTAAGATGTACTATAGAGTTCAGCATTAATACAAATGGAAAAAACACCATAACACAGTCTCCATAATCTAGCTCCAATCTGGTGTTGTTAATTTTCTAAACCTACACTTTACTTTCTCTGATTCATATCAGACTTTGTCAGTTCCCCACTGGGTTTGATTACTTTTCAAACCTTAAAATATTCTACTAAACCTAAATGCTTCACAACAAATCATTTGGGGTCAATCTCCTATCTTTACGGTTGCTAGAAACAGAAGGTTTTTCTGTATGGGGGAGAGAATGAAGCAAAGCAAATAAACACACCACGGGTCAAATTAGTCGGGCTACTGTTCTGCTTTTTGACTTTCTCAAGAAATTGGCTTGTTTTAAGATTATGCTTGCATAAAAGTGACCAGAATTATATATTTTTTATTTCTTGAATTGTATTTTACTATCCCTTATTTTGCATTAGGGACTTGCAGATATGTTACGCAATACTTGAACTTTTATTGATTCCCATTATTGTTGCATATTTTTCATATATTGTGATTCTGTTTTATTATATTTTTTCCCTACTAATACTTATTAAATCTAAACCTCTATCATCAAAAAGAAAGGACGTTCGGTGTTAATGATCCCGACACAAAACATCGATATAACTTCGTCACATACAGTTGTCATTGATGGTTGGTTCACAAGTTGGGCGAAACAATTATGTAATTGTCAGATTTGCATGAATGGTCATTACCCATTTGTAACTGGAGAGTAAACAGACAAAGAGCAAAATAAATATTTTTGGACTGACAATTAAATGTTTTTCTGTTAATTTTTATTGTTAAGGAGACGCCTGCAAGTACTGTAGCAACCGGTCAGTTATGTATAAGGTAAGAACTCTGATGTCTGACTGTCTGTGAGGCCGTGAATATAATGTGGTTGCCGGCCGATGCGTGCAGAGAGGACAGTTGAATTTGCTGATGTGTCTTTGGTGTGGTTGCGGCCGACAGTACCCTATATCGTTTTTGAAAAATTGGGGAGGTAGTGTGGCTCGGTTCCTAGAGCGACCGGGCTAGCAAATTGAGGTTTCCAGGTTTGATCCCCGCTTCCGCCTACCTACTCACTGCTGTTGTGTCCTTGAGCAAGACATTCTACCCACATGCTCCCATGGCCACCCACACTGGTTAAATGTAGCTTAAATATGTAAATAATGGGTTTCACAATGTAAAGCTCTTTGAGTCTCTAGAGAAAAGCACTGTATAAATAGAATTCACTTCACTTCACAATAAATAGATTGGTCAGCGACAACCTTCTCATCATTCTTGCAACATTCAGGTAGATGTTACAGGACTTTCAGATGGGCTTTCAGGGATGCATCTGGGTCTTGTTGAAAAGAAGACTCATGCTTTCATTACACAGTCGCTGATAGTCTCCACTAGGGTTGCACGATACAGACAATTTATTATATGACTGATAGAAATTTGGCCGACGATTGAGCTTTTAATACTATCATTAGGTGGGCGGTTCGATCCAAATATCAACAGTGTTGATACCGAGTAGTGTAGTATCCGCATATGGTTAACACAACAGTGGTTGGATTGATATTTTTTATCATCAAAAATGTTTTGGCGCGTTTAATGTTGTTTACAAACTCAGGAAACAAGTCCATGGGTACAAGAGGGACCTAAAAGCAATACGCAAATTATTTAAATCAGAGCCAATAGTTGGCAATAATTTAAGTATGTAATTGATATTGTTACACCACCATCCTGTGTTTTTGTCAAATCATAATTGTGATCAAAATTTAATGATTTGATTATCTTGAACGTTTTAAGTACCAATTATGGTATGGCCAATAGTGCCCCTGTAAACATTTGGTATTGGATCGAAACATAAATTTGTAGTACCGCCCAAAACTGATATAAAGTATACCAACAGAAGAGTAAGTGCTTATTAAATCGTAATTTAAGTGTAGATTTTACCACATTGTAACAAAAATTTACCAGCTGTTAACAGTAAAATGAACAAGTAGATTACTAATAGTTTTGAGAAATAATACATCCGGAAATTATGTAATATGTTACTACTAGGGGTGTAACGGTACGTGTATTTGTATTGAACTGTTTCGGTACGGGGGTTTCGGTACGGGGGTGTACCGAACGAGATTCTAAGCTAAAGTCTTAACAAGCTGCTTTGCTTCTTCTGCCTCTGTCTTAGCACCCATCATTGTCCCACCCACACAACCATCTGATTGGTTACATATATAGCAGTATCAGCCAATCAGCAGTGCGTATTCATAGCGCATGTAGTAAATGCTTCAGCGTCGAGCAGATAGGTGTTTAGCAGGTGAGCATAAGGCAGTGTACTCTCCCCAAATGATAATAAACACCTCCAAGTCAACTACTACTAACATCACTATGAGCCTGTTGACCTTCGAGAAACTTGCAGTTCTGGCTTGAGTTGAAGGCTAATTAGCTTTTAGCGTAACGTTAGCTCAATTTGCGGTGTGTGTGTGTGTTTTACGGACAGAAAAGCTTTGAATGGCAGGGTCCCTGCTATCACATGTTGATAAAATATAACATTTACATTATAAAAATCCACTACAGGCTTCCCAAATGCTGTGATAAATTAAGCAAGATGAGTTGACTTGAAACTGTTTAATGTTGCACTTTTTAGAAGTAGAAGAAAAGTTTTGTCATTTTATTCAATCTGAGCAACAATTTGAGGCAGTTTAATGTTGATTAACGTGGGTAGAATTGTTATAGTGTTCCCATTGTTAAAAGGATAAAGCCATTGTTTACAAATCTGGTAAATAAATAACCAAAACAATTTATATTTTGTTGTTTTCTTACTGTACCAAAAATGAACCGAACCGTGATCTCTAAACCGAAGTACATACTGAACCGAAATTTTTGTGTACAGTTACACCCTTAGTTACTACATATGTCAACAGCAAAATCAGTAGCATTTGTAACCAATTTTGTAATGGTTCTATTATTGTTTATTTACCAAATAGTATATGGTGATCTATATCGTTAATGTAGGAGGTTTAAATGTATATCGCGATATAGATTTTAGACCATCCCAAGTCTCCACTAGATTTGTCACTAATAGCTTTTTTGATCAACACTTGTTGGAGCAGGGGTTTCTAACATGTAGCTCACGATCTGATTTTGAGAGACTCACCCGAGGGTCTAGGATTATTTGCGTACATTTTCAGTATTTTTTCCAACTGTTCAAATAAGATATTATGCCTCTAATAAATTACAAATTCTTCATAAACAAATACAATTTTAATATTGCCCATCATGTAAATAAAACACTATTTTCTCACCTCTCCTTTGTTTTTGTCAAAGTAGCTGTTAGTGAGTGATGAAAATGAAATTTTGTTTAATCCATTCAGAGTTGTTATCAATAAGAATCGGGATTTTGATGTGAATTGTTTTTTTTTTCCAGCAACCAATGTCTTTTTATGTACTCTGGCAGATCGAGGGCGTTGTTATAATGTGAAAATGGGTGAGGGCGAAAATGACAAATCAATCTATGACGGGCCAAATTTGTTTGTGGTGGGCCGCAATGAATATAATAGATGTGTGGGAAATACTGCAGTAAGACCGAGGTTTCATTTCTTTACACATGAGTATTATGCTTTTTAGGGTCCCGTCTGATGTGTCACTCAGTTGTTGTGTTCACACCTGACAAAACAAACTGCACCCAAGGGAGATAATAAACTAGGTTTTAGGAAACAAGCTTGTGCTTTGCAAAATGCAATTCAACACTCCTAAACCTCCGGACTCATTAAGTCCCACTAACTGCCTTTGGAGCTACATATTTTTCATGTACTGTAATCATAATTTTTGTGGCTCAAGCTTGTGCCTGGTGTGAAATGCGATTTATTTGTGCAATGCTTCAGCCTTGCCCTCTGAAGACAAAGCAATTAGTTTGAGCAACCGACAACACTGCATTATTTACTGACCACTCACTTCTGCCCACTATCCTTTGGCTTTGTTATTGTTGTGGCATCTGAATTTTCTTTCATCTTTGTTTTTTTTTTGTCTCAGTAAAATCAACTTTGGCTAACCCAAAAGCCCAACCCTTTCCCATCAGCAGTGCTATAAAACCTGATCTCACATGCATACCATGCATGATAGCGGAGACCTGGATGAATTACAGGGTGAGGATATGTGGGACTCTGCTCCAGATGTCACATAATTTCCAAGCATGTTAAGCAATTTTGTGATTTGGGATGTGTCTATTAACAGTTTTGAGTTTTACATGCATCACAGACATGCCTCAGGTCGTTCTCCATTTATTTTGCCAATGCCTTGCTTGACCAGTTTGACCTTGATGCCTTCAGTCGTATTGCATTTGTTAGATGTCATGTCATAATTGGTAGAAACCAAGGTGCCAGCAACTATGTTGGACACATTCACCGCGACTGTAGGCGGTGCTGTGCCTGTGAAGGTTGAGGGAATTTCTGCCTTGTTCAACGGGGTTAGAAAATTAACAGGGAATTACTGTGACATGCATTCCTAAGCAAAACAGGCCCATAAGCTGGTGATCGGTAGGCATTAAGTAGAATACATCAAAGACTTATTAAGTTTAAGATATAGTAGATCATGAGTGTCAAACATGCGACACTCGGGCCTGATAGGTTCAATTCGGCCCGCGAGATGAGTTTGCTAAGTGTAAAACTGATCTGTATTTTCAAATTAAGGAAACTGCTGTTGCAATAGAAAAAATGTTAGGCAAGCAAATACTTTATACCTGGGTGAGCAAGTATACCAAGCAAGAGGTACATGGTAAAGCGGGGCTGTGACTCCTCCCACTTGACCCAACGTAAAACAATTGTAACCCACTTAAAATGCTGCCTGAGACACTGCACATTGATATAGTTCTGTGAAAATGATTGTCTTCTGTGCAATTTAAAGAAAGTCAACATTGGAAATGACAAATGAGGTAGTTGATACATAGAAGCGTTTTTATTTAAGCTTTATTTAGTTTTTGTTCAATCCAAGATGGTCTGTGACTTAAAGTTTAATAGCTTTGTAGATACAACAAGATCAAGTCTAAGTTCAATTTTGTTTTAATTGTGTTTCGAAACGGCACCAATTTTTAACTCAGAATTTTCAACTAACTTGTTTTATCAAGAGGATTATTTGCGATATGTACATTTTCAGAATGTGCTTGTTCTATTTTGGACCGAAGTAAAGTAAAGAAACATTCTGACGTTGTCGTAGTTGTATTTTTAAGTTATTATGCCATGATTTTACCCGTCCGACCAACTGGGAATATATTTTCCTCCATGCGGCCCCTGAGCTAAAATGAATTTGACACCCCTGTAGTAGATGGTATTATGAGCGTATATTCAATATTTTTTGTTAAGAGTTGTAACAACATATATATGTTTTAATTGAAATATTGTTGCACTATTTACTAGGGTGTCTTAAATGCTTTTTCATTGTGTTACCTGAACAAGGTGTTCCCAAAATTATTTTGAAGATGTGCTTTCGTGTATGTAAAACAAATCTGGGTTTCTCCTACATGTAATTAATCTTGGCGCATTATTACGACAAAATTAAAGCTGCCACAACTTAAACATTTTAGTAATAAACTGCATGAATGGATATATATATAGCCCATTATTTATGCAAAATTGACTATTGATGCACCGAAAATTCCTTTACCAAAAAAAAAAAGACTTTGGTTTTGATCACCGAAAAGCTCTGTCGAACCTGAATGTTGGGATGAAGTAGGGCAAATACACACGCACAGACGTTTTTGTAGCGGCATGTTTAAAATAATATTGCTCTAATTTTGCCAATTTGCTTGTCAGTCCCTAATGAAGTGAATTGTGAATTAATATTTATATAGCGCTTTTCTCAAGTGACTCAAAGCGCTTTACATAGTGACACCCAATATCTAAGTTACATTTAAACCAGTGTGGGTGGCACTGGGAGCAGGTGGGTAAAGTGTCTTGCCCAAGGACACAACGACAGTAACTAGGATGGCACAAACGGGAATCGAACCTGCAATCCTCAAGTTGCTGGCATGGCCACTCTACCAACCGAGCTATGCCCCCGTAATGGTGGGTACTAAATTCCACTGTTAGTTGGTTAACCAACCTAAAGTTACAGCGGGATAGTTGTTCTTATCCATAAGTTGTTATCATTCTGATTCATGTGAGCCACATTTTGGGGTTCAGTAACATACAATAGGTACTATCATACAAAAATAGCACATGCAAAGATGGAATGTATCTTTTGACACAGTTTCATCTAGTTGTGTGCAGCAGTTCAGGACACAAAGGGTGTCTTATTTTTCACGCAACTATACATAAACAGTGTGACGATATAGCAGTACAACAAACCATTGCCATATAAAACCTTAAAATGTGTTAACGATTTGTTGTAGCGGTTTTTATTGCTGAGTTTTACTTGTTCAGAGATGTGCGAAAGTCAGAAGAAGAAACGCCAAACAAAGGCACCAGACTGGCAGACTCTGTGAAGTGAAATTTAAAGAGGCACGAGAATCAAAAGTGTGGCTCACTTTGGCTCTTATAGTATGGATGAGACAAAGCTGGGTAAAGACTTTGACAGACATGCACAGCCACATCGATCGCTAACATCCTGATCCAGTATGAGAAATGTAGAGTTTCTCATCAAAATGCTTAATATTATATCTAATCTAGGTAATAGAAGGCTTAGATGCTGTTTTTTTTAATGAGGTTAAAATAGTGTCACTATTTGTCATTTTGTTTTGTTGCACTGAAGCAGTCCGTGTCAATCTCAATCTCAATCTATCGATCGCAACTGGACTGTTCAGTTTGTCTTAGAAGACGTTTCACCTCTCATCAAACAGGTATCATCAGATCATGCTCACAAAGTTAGATTGGTCGGACCGAGTCTGATTTCTAGTCTGATTGTAAGACAAACTGATTAGTAAAGTTGCAATCAATTGAATGCCTGAGAAAACAACAACCTGGAGGAACGAGAGTATTCATAGACGGTCCATGTCATTGTTTTTGTTCAACTGTTTTTACTCTGGGTAAATGATGCTTGGAAATATAAACAGTTTTTGTTTCACCCCTATAAATACTCATAGATCATAGGTTATTTAGAGCGACATATTAATAATAGTAGAATCGCCATGTTCAATTGTTATCATTAGCAATGTATTGTATTGTGAGGTATCCTGAGGTTGCCAGCCCAACTGTACATGGTGGTCCGTCATAGAGTTTTGCAATTGGAAGTCTACACATAGTCTGGATTTTTTTTTTCAAACCCCCCCACTCTCCAAAGTTTCAAAATAGACAAAAACTTTGGTCCTCGGTGAGCAGAGGGAAAGTCCCTAAAACTGTCTAGTCTGTTGTTACTTTTGGACTCTTTCCTCCCAGAGAAAACACATTGAACACTTGCTAATTTGGCTCTTACACCCTCTTCCATCTCCTCCGTGTAATAAAGAACACAAGTGAACATCTCAGGTGGTAGGCCAATCGTGTAGCAATGTGTGTTTTTTGTCACTACTTTCGCTATCGGCTGCTTTGATTCTATCTTGATGGTCTTTGCGTAACATTTTTTAATTGTATTGCGATGAGATTTGTGACTGTAATGACTAATGTCCTACTTGTGTACATTCAAAAAGTATTCTCACCTCTTGTTGCCGTATTCAGTCACCACTCTCAATTTGACTAAACTATTTTGACTGTGTTGTTTATGTGGGCCAGCCAGGCTTCCCTCGGGGAAATGGTGTTTAGTTTGAGCCTCATCTCCCTCTTCCATGCTGAGCAAAGGGTATTTTATTGCTGGTTTCCATGACAACAGTTTGGTGCGCTGCGTCTAGTGGGTTTGTGCAGCAATTCCAGGAAATGGGTCTACTTCCTCACTTAGTGTGAACAACTTCCTGTCCTCCGCTGTATTGACGTGTGCCAGGACTCCGGGACGGCCTTTTCTGTTTAGTCTTTGCATATACTTTCGTAATTACTTCCTCCGTCTCCTTCTCTAAGGCCAATCACTCTCTCTTGTTTTCTAGTACGCGCCGTCCTTCAACATTGTCAGATTTTTTTTTTCTTCCTCTTGGATCTCTGTGGGGATCCTGTTGTGATGTCAAGTGACAAAGCACTGGCGAGTGCCGACACAGGGGTCAGACTTGGAACATCTAATATGTTCACAGAGGCTATGTTTTCAATATTTATCAGCGTTTTACAGCATAGATTTTGCGGTAAAAGGGTGAGTTAGTTTTATATATCATAAAAACACTCATGTCCGTTCCAAGGTCAAACTGCCAACACCACAAATGATTTGTCAACTGTATAGGGAATGTCTTTAAGTCATACTTAACTGTTAAAAACGTGTGACAATTTGTCAACCGCATTTGTAGTTATGTTTAAACTAGTGCTGTTAGAGATTTAGTTTTTTTAAACAGATTGATCACTTTTTAATTCTGATTAATCGTGATTACTTACAGTTATTACTTGCTTTAATAATTTAGATCAGGGGTATCCATTAGGTCGATCCTGTGCTCTCGGTCGATCGCATTGGGTGAGTCAGTCAATCGCCAGGCATTGAAAAACATAGAGCAAGAATTACCGATCATCATTCTTTACTGTGATGTCGCTTTCATCACTGGATTGACACACACAGCACTCGAGGATCTTGTGAGATGGCTGCTGCAAGCTGAATACAAAGAAAACAAAAAAAGACTAGCAGGAACATGAGAAACACTTAATTTCAACACGCGTTCTCACCAAACACCAGCTGTCAAAAATCTAAACACAGTTTTCTGTTTTCACAAGAAAAGTGCTACTCCATCCTGGTTGCGCGAACTAAGTAAGGGTCTCAGAAAACTAGCGCACACAAGTTAGCAAGCCATTGAGTGTGTATTTCTTGTAAAATATATACAAATAGGTATGAAAGCAGGACAAATGAGAAGCTACAAAACAACCACTATCACTTGGTATTAAGAAGTGAGGAAGACTTTTTACTCCCCCCCTCCACAATTTAAATTCGAAGTTGTGGAACTCGTCAGTATGACTTTGAATCCTGTCTGATTCCCAACAATGCAAGTCATTAGAATAAGGTAAAACACCGGTTTATATTTTTTTCTTCAAAACAGAAGGGAATCTTTATGCATTTAACATGTTTGCAGAAAACAACTGTATATTCAAGTTTTTACTTGAAGACGATTAAAAAAAAAAAAAGAAGACATTGTACAGTACATTTTCGTTGTATTTTGTTTTTAGTATATTGTTCTTGTTTGGCACTTAGCAATACTGCTACGTGAGGCTATAGTGTTTTACTAAAGCTGGATTTGTCAAGCAGAGCTTCTAAAACATGTAGCTCATTCTCCTTCTATTCAGGATCAACAATATAAGGTTCTGGATCAAAGTAATCATGGTTGGCTCTCACAAAGTCTGCAAGATTGGATTGTTTTTGTCGTGTCTGGCTTCCTCATTATCTCTCAAAATGGCTTGAGAATCTATGTGAGATCGATACTATTTTGATCATGTCTATTTATTTGCAAACTTTGGAAGTCTTTAGGTGTTATAAATCAGATGTGCATATGACAATAGATTCAAAATAGAGGCAACTTGTTTTTCCACTCTACTGGTATTTTAAGTCAGTATAACAAATTTGGAACCTTATAAACAGCACAGTTTTTTTTTTCCACATTTAAACTCTATATGGTTTTCCATCCTCCAGAACATGTACCAGACTTGATTTGATTAGCCGTACTCAAATTGCTTGACTTGAGTGTGACGGAGAACCTTGCATAGAAATTGAAACCTTTCTATGCTATCTGTATGTTGAAAGGAAGTGTTGAAATAGGAGCAAGGAGGCAGTGCTAAATAAGTAGCTCTAAATAGCCAGCCATATTTATTATAGACTAATGTTAATTGAATGACAAAATAGTCTATACTGAGGCTTTTATCATGTTTTCTTTTTTCTTTTCGAGTGTTGTCTGGTGAGCTGTACCGCATGAGGTAATTGCTATGTTTGTGGTGTAATAAGAGGCAGGATGTCTCAAATTTTGCAAGATTATTGCATCAAACCAGTCTGGGGGTCAAACGCAGTTTTCGTATCCTTTCATGTCCTGGTCGTGTCGTGTTAAGTAGAGTTGTTGTCTTTTGTTTTGCCAACACATTACTCACTTGTACTTCACAATAATAAAGTTTTGCCCTGTTTATGGTCTGCAAAATTTATGGACCAGCCAAGTCATGCATCATGCGCATGTGTGCTGTCTGCATTGTATCACAGAGTTGACGGGAAGCATGTGTACATACAGTACCATAACTTATGTCTGCTCCGTGCAGAAATAAACCTGAAATAGCTCGGTGTTCCCTGCGGACTGCACTGAAGTCTAATATAGCTTCGTGTGTGTGCGTGTTAGCATATTTGCATGCTAGGATTATGAATTTCATGGTGGTTTATCTACGGGCATCCCCATGTCTAATGGACTATGTCTTTGAGACTGTCTCTGACATTCAGTTGTCGTGCACCAACTCGCCACATTTTTTTATTGCCATCACTCTAAATTCAAGTTGTTCTGAAAAGTAAAATGACAGCGTGATTATTTGTCTGCCCAGGAAGACACACTAAAAACACTACTACCTTACCTTACTTCCTTCCTGTATTGTTTTGACTGTAACCCATTTCATTAAAATTGGTTGACCCTGACTCAGCTTTGTTAAATGAATACCAGATTTGTGATGAACTGCATTTTTAACAAGTGGTAATATAAATGTAAATGTTAACACAGATACACCAGTACAATATCTCTGTAGTGTAAATGATTTATGGCTGTTGTACTCAAATATTGCACGTGTCACCATGTATATCTTCATTTGTCTGTCATGTTGCATTGATAAATAAAGCCGAGAACACTACATGTCGTTTTGGTATGCTGCGCTCGCTTGGTGTCTGTAAAGGCCACTTGAGCTGTGGCTCAGAGGTACAGCACAATGGTCGGTGTGTCTGGCTGCGAGTGTTTCATTGGCAGGGAGATAGTTGGGCTTTGTTTTCTTTTCCTCAAGGCTCATTTCTGTCTGCCAGCCCATCCGGCGGCCCTGCGACCATTCGCTAATCTGAGGCCAACCTTACGAAGTTAGATAGGAGGCTATCCTTCTGCTTTATCTAATTCTGAGGAACTGGATAATGGAGAGAAACCTGTAAAAGAGAAGTCTTTTAAAAAATAATGGTGCTTGAAAATGTCAACTTTTAAAAAATAGGTCTCAAAATATCCATCCATCCATCCAATTTTTTTCTACCGCTTATTCCCCTTTGTGGTCGCGAGATAGACGTTTTCAAATAAATGAGGGCATGTTTAAGTATGGCACAGGCCAAAAAAACCAATGAAAGACCAGAGTGATGTGCTTAGATCGTGTTTAAGCAATGAGAACATTTGCTACACTGCTACTTGAGGATTTTTCGATCTTGGCAGAGGTCTAGGCGCGTTGCAATTGTAACAAACTTTGACACAAACACGCAAACACCAGTCATAAAAACTTAATTTTCCAGAAAGTCAAAACCGGTGGTGAATTTGCTAAGATAAACACTTGTCATATCGTTAACGTGATCGCTCCTCATCACTTTTATATGATTATGTCACATTTGTATGAGGAAATTCAATAGAATGACTTCAAAATCATCCAGAAAGTCAAGACATGTAGCAGTTTTTCTTAAGTAAAAATGTGTCAAATTGATACACTCGCTCCTCTCAAATTTTATATGAAAAGTCGCTTTAAATAAAAATAAATCATTAAAAAGAAACCCAAAATTATCTACAATGTCAAAACCCTTGTCTAAGAATGAAACGATAGGAACATTTCATATCACGGTTATCATCACCAAAATAATCATCATAGTTATATTCAATATTGCGGTATTGTTGAATGTGCTCAAAAAGTACTTATTCACACACTTAAATATTTTCACCAAGTTTTTAAAAATAACTAAAATAAATAGACAAACTGTTAGAAAACCCCACGTTTTGCATGTTTTGTGTTTTTTATCCTTCAGTGATAGTGTTTTGGTCTTATATCTTATGTGTTTTAAAGGCTAAATTTTTATTGGTTTGAAGATTGGTTTATACTGTAGCACTTTAAGATGCATTTAAATAAAAAGTGCGTAACAAAAAAATATATATTACTGATACACAGTATTGTAGCGTCCTACTTTGTTTAGCAGTCCTTTAGCGCACCGTAAAAACATCGATCACTCTGTTCCAAGAAAGCACAGCTTTTAGGTTCAATGTGCACAATTGAATAGCTTAGTTTGTGTTGATATTAATTTAGATTAGATTATGACCTTTCTTATTGTGGAAAGATGGTAATGTCTCTTGTTTTCATGTTACCATTTAAGCTTGGGTGCTTGCTCCAGTCAGTCTGTGAGTTTATCAAAGTGGAGTTATTCAATACCCTTTTTTTTAAAATTATTTTAAATTTAAAACGGTAAAATTAACCGAGTTTAACCTTGTTTTTTTTTATTAATAACATTTATTGTTGCATCCATTCCCCTCTCCTAAAATTTATGTTTTTTCTCCTGGCCTCTTGTGACATGTTGAGCGGTAAAGAATTATAGTCTCGTGCCCGAAATAAGGTACTATAAACCTGTTGTATAAGAAATGTATTCTATAAGACTTATAATGTACTCTGGTGCTATAAAGCAAATACAATAAACTTGACCATCTAGAGAAAACACCGAACAAATAATCTTGACACTACATCCATGACGGAAGAATTTAGTCAAGAATGTCCTCAGGTTCCTATCTTTCTGTCTTAACTCATCTCTCATCTTTTGCAGCTCTCCAGTGTGTGGATGATAAAGCACCATGTGTTAACAACGCTACCTGTCTGACTTTTAGCAATGGCACCGGATACTGCAGGTAAGATTGGACTAAGTATGCCAAACAAAAAAAAAAAACATTGAATGTGAAAGGCAGGAGAAAAATTTGGGTTTTTAGATCAATCCCTCCTTGTCCAGGAAACCATGAGGTTTCGCTCAGTCCCTGAGTGGAGAATAATGGACTGCTGTGTGTGAGAAAGTACACCGCTACTGGGAACAATACCAATACACACATTTTGCCTTCCAACTGGTCATGTAGTACTTTTGGGGGTTGGTGTTGTGTTACTATATATTTGATAGAATTTAGCTCAGTCAGGACTTTCCACTATATGTTTGTTTCCTAGTTGACTCAAAAACCAATGTCCATGAAACCTATGAGGATGTGTGTGAATTGTTACTCATTGCTATATTTTAATTACAGCACAATTGCTTTGCCTTGTAATTAAAACTGAGCAAACTCAATTACAGTGAAACATATTTTATCAGGTGCAATGTGAATCACTCAATGCTTTGGTTCCCAGCAGACTTTTGGGAATCCTTACATTCTACCTCTTTTGTAAAAAGTGAGACGAGGAACACCACATATCTTATTCACTGTTTGACATTCTTACTGTCTTGTAGAAGGTCAGATAGTGTGTTGCAGGTGTCCTCTCATTCTTGTGTGTTTTTCTGGTGCCCCGAGAGACGGGCATACAATGTTTTTAATTTTCTCTAAACTCAACCCTACACTTCACTCGATAGGTTAAGGATTTAAAAAGTGTTGTCTTAAAAGGGTCCATATTAAACCATTTTTTAAAAACAATTTCCAATATGTTTTGAAGGCTCTACAATAGTGACATTGTCCAATTGCTGGAATTTAGGCAATTTAAAGGTGCTTTTAGTAAGTCGACAACATTTTGTGTGTTTGTAGTTTTAATGCTAATTTTTGCTCGAAGAGACGCTATTATCCAATTTTTTTAGACTCTAACTCTGAATTTTGTGATAGAGTCAATACGTCAGAAAAAAACAATGTAACATTAAGGAGTGGGCCAGTAGGACACAAATGTTGACAACATTGGCATAGCTATGTGAGCTACAGTGCTAAGTAGGTATGCAGCATTTTTTCAAAAATATCCAAAAAATTATGACCAGACACGTTTTGCATACATACACACTATATGTTGTTCGAATCATATTCCTTTTTCTTTTTGTGTTGCTAATCACCTCGGAGCGTGGGCGCGAAATAACTCCGGGTAGAGTAAGAAATTCAGAGTAATACCAATTCGTTTACCACACTTTTCCTACTTAAAGGCCTACTGAAACCCACTACTACCCAACACGCTGTCTGATAGTTTATATATCAATGATGAAATATTAACATTGCAACACATGTCAATACGGCCTTTTTAGTTTACTAAATTGCAATTTTAAATTTCCCGGGACTTTTTTCTTAAAAACCTTGCATAATGATGACTTGAACGCGTGACGTCACGGGCTGTTATGAATATGAGCACTGCACACACACATAGCTAAAAGTCGTCTGCTTTAACGGCATAATTACACAGTATTTTGGAGATCTTTGTTGCAATTTGTTCAATTAATATTGGAGAAGTCAAAGTAGAAGAACAATGGAGTTGGGAAGCTTTAACCTTTAGCCGCACAAACACACGGTGATTCCTTGTTTAAAATTCACGGAGTTGAAACTTTACTATGGATCACAGCGGACATGGATCCCGACTACATGTCAACCAGCAAGTTTCTGTGAGAAAATTGTGGTTAAAAAGTCGCCACTTATCGGATATCAGCTGAGCTTGCGCCTCTTGTACAGCTGCCGTCGACTTCCCCGAGACACTGTGCGTCAACACCCAGCCGTGGACGTACACTTCCGACTCACTAAAACACTAGCAACACAATAGAAAGATAAGGGATTTCCCAGGATTATCCTAGTAAATGTCTCTAAAAACATACATATGAATCCGTCTCAATGCAACGCGATTGCAATCGCGTTTTTTTTTTTAAACTTTTTATTTATTAATTTTTTTTTCTAGTCCGTCGCTATTAATATCCTCAAACACAGATCTTTCATCCTCGCTCAAATTAATGGGGAAATTGTCGTTTTCTCGGTCGGAATAGCTGTTTTTGTTGGAGGCTCCCATTAAAATCAATGTGAATATATGAGGAGCCATCAACATGTGATGTCATCGTCTGCGACTTCCGGTAGAGGCAGGGCTTTTCTCCAGTTGCGAACTTTATCGTGGATGTTCTCTAATAAATCCTTTCAGCAAAAATATGGCAATATCGCGAAATGATCAAGTATGACACATAGAATGGACCTGCTTTCCCCGTTTAAATAAGAACATCTCATTTCATTAGGCCTTTAAGGTGACAAACATTGCCGGTAAAAGACAAATCATTTTATATTATTGGCATTTACATGCTAAGCCAGTGGTTTGTTTAAAGTGTAGACAAACGTCGTAATTTTAATCAGGGTCCTTATGAGGAACTGGTGACTGCATCTAATCCTGGTACAGTCAGCCAACAAACTAAGCATGTTCAATCGCTTTATTAACTTGCGCTAACAACAGGGTGTGAATACATTCATGTGCTGCCATTGGCAACATTCCCCATGGACTGCCAAAGCTGAGCTAACACAGCTAATTCTGCGGCCCTTACTGATGTCACACATGGCAACAGGCACCGCCTTTTAAAGGCACACACTCACGCACATTAATCCCATAAAACCGCTCTAAATCATGGCATACTTTAAGTGGCTACTATTTAATCGGAGTGTGTATGTGTCGTTGTGATCATATGCCTGCTTATCCTGATGCGGAGGAGAAGCAGGAGAACCTCAACTGATAAATGTAATGGTGGATTATTGAGATTTATGGTATTCTGTGGTGTTAAAAAGAACTACATTGTACACTAAACGGAACCAAAAACAGTGTCACAAATGTCTGAACTGTGGTTTTTGTGAACCGTTTACACCAGAGCTGGCAATTATTTTGACTCGGGGGGCCAAATTTAGAGAAAAAAATGTGTCTGGGGGCCGGTGTATCTGATTTTTAGGAACACTAATACGAAACGTCTGTCACGTCTGTAAATCTGGTTTTATGTTTGATCATGTTTTGTTTTGTTTTCTGGACTCTTGTTCCGTTTTTTCATTTCCTGGTTTGCTTTGTTACCATGACAACTCATTGCTTTTCACCTTGCCCTCCTAGTCACGCCCATGCCCTCAGTCCCGCACCTGTTCCTAATTATTTACAGCCACTATTTAAGTCAATTTCTTTCTGTCCATCAGTCTGGGAACATCACCTTTCATTACCCATGCCGTTCTAACTTTCATTGCCTTACATACTTCATGCCATGCTTTTTGATTCATCCACGCCAAGTAAGTTTTTGTTTGTATTTATGTCTTTGATAGTATATTTTGTTTGTTTGTAGATAGTATTGCCATTGTGCTGTTTTTGTTCTAAGTTATAGTATAGATTTTTATCCGCCACAGAGCGCGTCCTTGGTTTGCCTTTTTTTGTATTTTGAGTATTAATAAAATTAAAACTATGTACCTGAATTCACGCCTGGCTCGTCCCATATTCCCTCTGCGTCGAAGGAGCACAAACAATCCAAGTCCAAGCCTGACAACGTCACAATAATGTCTGAATGCTAAAAACATTATGACAAACCGCCTTTAAAAACGGAATGGAATTTTATTTTTTTTACTGAATGACACACCCAGAATGTACATGAAAATAAAAAAAATGTCGGATTTACAATATTAACTATGAACGATAAAACACAAAATATTGACAACATATGAAGGTCACACCCCCTGTCGATCGGCATATTTTACAATCAAGCGAAATGCAACAAAAATGCAACAAACACAGCGAAATATGAATGCAAGGGTAAAAGAACCCCCACCTACAATCTGATACATCTGATATATCATTAAGCTTTAGAACTTTCTTTTAAAAATCTCCTTCCGCATCTGTCCCTGACACACGCATTTCAGGCTGGCCGCTCTGGAAACTCCCTGTAGAAACGCACCTCACCCTCACTGCTTGGTGCCTCGTCTGAGCTGCTGTGACTTAGATGACAATAGTTATTAATTAGATTACCAAAGTAACTAGTATATCATGCAAAAGCGCAGATTCCAACCATTGAAGTACTTTATATAGTTCAAGACTTACAGTCATTTGAAAACATCACTGCACATAATAATGGCAGCTACAGTTTCCATCTTAAAAATCAAAAAAAAATTGGGGGGAATGTCCAGCGGGCCAGATTGAAAAGCTTAACGGGCCGCATGTGGCCCCCTGGCCTTAAAGGCCTACTGAAACCCACTACTACCGAGCACGCAGTCTGATAGTTTATATATCAATGATGAAATATTAACATTGCAACACATGCCAATACGGCCGGTTTAGTTTACTAAATTGCCATTTTAAATTTCCCGCGGAGTTTCCTGTTGAAAACGTCACGGAATGATGACACGTACGCGTGACGTCACGGACAGTCAGGAAATCATATTAACACTATTTGCGGATAAAAGCCGTCTCATTTCATCACGCAATTAAACAGTATTCTGGACATCTGTGTTGCTGAATCTTTTGCAATGTGTTAAATTATTAATGGAGAAGTCAAAGTAGAAAGATGGAGTTGGGAAGCTTTAGCCTTTAGCCACACGGTGATTCCTTGTTTAAAATTCCTGGAGGTGAAGCTTTACTGTGGATCAGAGCGGTCAAGCGGACATGGCTCCCGACCACTTGTCAACCGGCAGGTTTCGATGAGAAAATTGTTTTAAAAAGTCGCCTCTTACCGGAGATCTGTGGAGTTTGCGCCGTCGTTGTATCTGCCGTCGACTTCCCTCAGACACTGGCCTCGACACCCGTGGACACACTCCTCCAACTATCAGGTACTTCTTAATCTCACTAAAACACTAGCAACACAATAGAAAGATAAGGGATTTCCCAGAATTATCCTAGTAAATGTGTCTAAAAACATCAGAATCCGTCCCAATGCAATCGCCTTTTTTTTTTTTTGGGGTAGTCCTTCGCTATCAATATCATCATCCACGAATCTTTCATCCTCGCTCAAATTAATTGGGAAATTGTTGTTTTCTCGGTCCGAATAGCTTTTGCTGCTGGTGGCTCCCATTAAAAACAATGTGAGGACATGAGGAGCCCTCACACTTGTGATGTCATCGTCTGCGACTTCCGGTAAAGGCGAGGCTTTTTTATCAGCACCAAAAGTTGCGAACTTTATCGTCGATGTTCTCGACTAAATCCTTTCAGCAAAAATATGGCAATATCGCGAAATGATCAAGTATGACACATAGAATGCACCTGTTAACCCTGTTTAAATAGGAACATCTCAATTCAGTAGGCCTTTAATTTGCCCAAGTCTGGGGACTTGTCCAGGGTGTACCCCGCCTTCTGCCCGATTGTAGCTGAGATAGGTGCCAGCGCCCCCCGCGACCCCGAAAGGGAATAAGCGGTAGAAAATGGATGGATGGATGGTTTACACTCACCATTTAACAGCAACATCATGCGAGGTTAGCTTGTTTGCGGGAGAATTATTTTCCTAAAATTACAGCTGATAGTCAGCAGAGCTCCAGTTTATTTTAAGCTGTATAGCGAAGCTTGCTTTTGTTTTAGTTACCTAGTTTACAAATGTAGTTTCATGTTCATGAGGAAGGAGGTTTTTCTTTCATGATGAAAACACGCAAGTTCAAAAGTGACCGAATGAGCGTGGAGCAAACAAAATGAGAGAGATGAAGGATTTTACTCTTGTTTGGTGCTCATAAACAGGGTCTCAGGACAAAGTTTCAAAAGGGTCAACAAAAAACACGAGACTGTAGAACTGGCATGTTCAGTTTTATCCTTGCAAATGAAAATGTCATACTTTGATATACACTTTGAGGCCAGATCATAAGTTTTTCAGCTGATCATCCATGTCGGAAGAGGATTTTTGTCTAATTAAAAGATCCTGTTATTCCCGCTTGAGCTTGATTTTTGAACGCAGAACTTCTTTTTTATGGAAAGATGATTCAACTGATTAAAAAAGAGCCCTTTCCCTGAAGCTGCATAGACAGAACTCTTTTGGTTGAGAAGAGTCAGCTGACAAAGCGCAGGCCTACTGTTATACTCATTAACTCATCAGTCATTACTTTTCCGCTGCCATCTACACAGCGATGAACTAACGTGAACAATCGTACACTCTTTTGTGTGATGCCGCTCTAAAGGCTGCTTGTTAATGAAAAATCTAATTTTGGGTTTGCTTGTTTCCTTTGTGAAATAAGGCAGTCCCTTGTAAGTAAACTATCACTTTACCCTTTTGGCCCAGACGGGCTTGATCATGTAATGTGGCCCCCTTTGGGAATCAGACTGGGTAACTGTATTTTATTAAAGAACAAACAGTGTCATGTGTACCAACGTAGCTTTGATCTACTATTATGTACATTGAGTCGGATGATCGTTTCCGAAGATTCTTCCTCTTTTGATTTGTATTATGTTGTTTGAGATCCCTGAGTCCCTTTAAAAACAAAAACACATATCAATACTATTCTCGGTGAGTGTGATGGATTCCAAACTTCCATTGCCTCCCTTGAAAAAACAGAACTGTGCTACTCCTGTTTTTTTTTGTAAACACGTGTCTTCTATTTGCCATGCTTTAAAAAAATATATAAATTGCATTTCTTCGCCAGCAAGAATGTTTTCCTGAGGAGGAACGGACAAAATAAAGCTACAGACAATCAACAAGTTTGCCAGGTGGGAGAAGCTGCAGAACCAGTGTCACTGCAAGCCATCCGTGTGGGTGTAAAGAACATTGTTTGCTTGGTATGCCGCTCACATCTTCCATCATTAACGAAGCCACCCATAGTGTTCATTGCATACAGTGCATAATTCACAATGTGGTACAAGCTATCAAATGTATTTTTTCTTTGTTTATTGGGTAGCAAGGTTTCATGCTTGTATATTTCCTTTTTAAAATTCCTCACAGAAGTACGATACGCCCCTCACATTTAAAAATGTCACTGTACATTTCAAAATTCATGTCTCCCCTCAATCAACCATAGCTCTTCAGTCTCAGAGAAACTCCACCACCACTAGGGGTTTTCCGATCAGGGTTTTATGCTGCCGATTCTTCTGTAAGCATCTGTGACCAAGATTGGTAGACACGATGATCGGATCACATGATTAACTCAACTGTACATATTTAATTTGCCATTTCAGTGCTATTGACAGTGTTAATATTTAAACTAATTCCATATGTTCTCTTATATTGCATACAATTGTTTGAGCAAAACAAAGTCAATAGTGCACAATAACTTAACAAAAGCACAAACTACTATCTACTGCTTATTTAAATCCTTTAGTTTTTGCCTTTTAAAGTCCTCCTGTCTCCTCTGTCCAAGCAGGGACTTAGTAAACGACAGCAAAATGATTTTGTTTAAAAAAAAATAAAAAATTTGAAAAAAAAAAAAATATATATATATATATATATATATATTAGGGATGCACCGAAATGAAAATTTGTGGCCGAAGCCGAATAAAATTTAAACGCTTGGCCGAAGGCCGAATACCGAATAATGAATGCAGTTTTTCATCTTTTTTTTTATATTGCATAAATAGCCTAGAATAAATATTTAGACATGTTTTTCAAATAAAGTAATTTTTTATTGAATATTGACATTTTTTTAATAATCCAGTAGCCTTTGCTTTTCAAAAAAAGCACAAAGTTTTTCATTTATATTAGGCCTTCAAACAAAACATGCATTCCAAAAAAAAATTAAGTGCATTAAAGTGGATAAACCCACAACAAATGAATTGTCCTTTTGGCAAAAGTCTGCTTAGCCACAGTAGATATGCTAATAATGTAAACAGAAGGCTCAAGTAAATCTCAATTAAGTGTGTGCTTGTAACCTCTTACACTTATACAGGTACACAACATATCCCAAAGTCACCGCGTCACTGCACGTTGGTTGATTGCGTCACCGCGTCAAAAAGTTGCGTCACACGCCACTATTCGGCCTTGTTTTTAACTCATTCCACCGAAGGCCGAATGTGGCTTTTTTTGCCATATTCGGCCGAATATATTCGGTTACCGATTAATCGGTGCATCCCTAATTAATATATATATATATATATATATATATATATATATATATATATATATATATATATATATATATACGTATATATATATATGTATATATGTATATATATATATATATACACACACACACACACATATCTATATATATATATATATATATATATATATATATATATATATATATATATATATATATATATATATATATATATATATATATATATATATCATCACTGTAGTATCGATCATATACAGATGCTCCTCTTGGTCCTAACACTACGAATATGGATTGATCCGCCCTCCACTTAAATGCACGCCTGGCCACTACACAACAACAAACACTAGTGCTCCTTTGTTATTGTTACGTATATTATCCTCTCTCTAAACTCTTATTAATCTACTTGTTAATTTCCTGTTAATACCTGCCTACTATCTGTTGTAAAGAGCTTCAATGTACACTTCATAAAGTTTAATTGGTACCTATTTCATGTGTTGTTTGAAGCTAAATTAGCGGCTAGTGTAGCGATTAGCATGCCTTCTTGTCTTTTTCTGCTTGTTTTTACTGGGTGTGTAACATGTTTAGTCTCGTCCTCAAGTGATCCTTGATTGTTAACTGAAGGTTGCATCTCCGCACTGTGTATGAACACATGCTAGCCGCCTGTTTCAACTAGAGAGGATCGGCTTTTGTGATCGGCATTGAAAGGCATTGGCCAATCACATACTTTTTAAGGTAATTGACCGCTACTGATTGCCGGCCGATCAGTACATTTCCGAGTTTAAGTTTTTTCTTAAAGGGGAACATTATCACAATTTCAAAAGGGTTAAAAACAATAAAAATCAGTTCCCAGTGGCTTGTTGTATTTTTTGAAGTTTTTTTCAGAATTTGACCGGTCCTGGAATATCCCTAAAAAAAGCTTTAAAGTGCCTAATTTTCGCTCTCTCGAAGCCACTGTTCATTTCCTGTGACCTCATACAGTGCTGCCAATGTAAACAAACAATGGCGAATAGCATAGCAAGATATAGCGACATTAGCTCTGATTCAGACCCTGATATCAGCGGCTTAAGCAATTCAACAGATTACGCATGTATTGAAACGGATGGTTGGAGTATGAAAGTATTGAAGAGAAAACTGAAGCTATTGAGCGAATAGGTAAAATGTGCAGACCAAACGATCAGGACTTTCGCATCTTGTGGCACTGGAGCAGCTTAAATCCGTTGATTGGTGTTTTTTTTGCATTAAATGTGGGTGGAAGGAAACGTAATATAATTTCAAATGTACATACAGCTATAGCCTAAATAGCATGTTAGCATCGATTAGCTGGCAGTCACGCCGCGACCAAATATGTCTGATTAGCACATAAGTCAACAACATCAACAAAATTCACCTTCGTGATTTTGTTGACTTCATCGTTGCAAATGCATCTGCAGGTTATCCATACAACTCTGTGCCATGTCTGTCTTAGCATCGCCGGTAAAATGTGCAGACACTCCGGCACATTCGATGGAGTCTGGCGGCAGATTTCTTGCCTCTTTCGCATCTTCGGGCCAGTGATGCAACTTGTATCCCTCCCTGTTAGTGTTGTTACACCCTCCGACAACACATTGACGAGGCATGATATCTGCAAGCTTCCAAAAAATAGTCGAAAAAACGGAAAATAACAGAGCTGAGACCCGGTGTTTGTAATATGTTTGAGAAAATGAAAATGGCAGCTTTCTTACCTAGGCAACGTCACGTACTGACGTCATCGCTTCAAGAGGGCTAAACAGAAAGGCGTTTAATTCGCCAAAATTCACCCATTTAGAGTTCGGAAATTGGCTAAAAAAATATATGGTCTTTTTTCTACAACATCAAGGCATATATTGACGCTTACATAGGTCTGGTGATAATGTTCCCCTTTACCAGACTGCTTAGTGCTGGCAGCCTTTAGGCCATGTCACTACCGTCACTACAGTACATTTTAGAATTTTTGTTTTTCCTCCATCTCAATGAACCATAGTTCCTTCAGTGCAGGCAGCACTCATGGAGCCCCAGACTACGACGATACCTCAAATATACTTGGCATGCTTAACCTA
Source organism: Nerophis ophidion (assembly GCF_033978795.1). NCBI lineage: Eukaryota > Metazoa > Chordata > Actinopteri > Syngnathiformes > Syngnathidae > Nerophis > Nerophis ophidion. The sequence continues at coordinate 26,880,875 of NC_084636.1, read as the reverse complement.
GCTTAACCGTGTCACTCTTTTGGGAAACAGTTGACAGAGTCAATCAGTCACTGTCAGAAAAGGCACAGCTAAAATGTGTCATTGAAAAGTGACAATCTGCCACATTCCAAGCATACTTTACACTTCAGTGTCAACGTACTCTTTTAGTCGTGTCACTAGCCACTCTGTATGTACAGTGGTGGGACAAAAAGTGGCTGTAAAATTGACAGAATCTCAGTTTTGTTCCAAATAAGATTATTTTGCGGAAGGTGATGAGTAATTTGGCCGATTAACCTTACTTTTTACACTGTGCACCTTTCTTCTCTTTCACCGTCATGTTCCATTAAATTAAAAAAAACAACTGTGTTGTTGTGTGGACCTGCTGCCCTGTTTGATCTGACAGGGAGAATTTGCCCATAGGGCTGACAGAGGAAGAGAAAGGGCCAAAAAGAAAAGAGGATGTCTCTCCTCAGGTAATTTGAGAAGAACTACCCCCAGAGGACACGTTTTAGTGATGATGAGAGAGCAACAAGGCAAAGGAAAGCATGGCAAGGGGGTAGTATAAACGAAAAACACTGTGGGGAGGGCCTGTACTATAATTTACCACTTACTACGCCTCTTTCATCAAACTGTCACTCATCCATTTGTGGGCAGTCCGCCCTTCTAAACTGGACATTGTGATGCCCCAGGACACAACTAACTTGGCCTCATTTTCCTCACTTATTTTCTTTTGAGGAATTGTAAAGATCTTTACACATTCACTACTAATTACAGCTATATTCTAAAGAAGATTGTTCAAACATTTTCCGTCATGGAAGATTGTTTTTTGCACTTTGCTTTTTTGTATTTGCTGTAATTTTTTATTTTATTTTATATACTGTATGTGATTGTATGTCTACTTGGACGTTGGAGTCTGCAATAAAGCTTGATTGATTGTTTATAAAATTGGTTAAAACAGATCCTTATTCAGTCAACAAATGCTGTAAAGTCTTTAAAGAAAAAACACCCTACCACACAGCTTTTGCTTATAAGACACAAAACAAATAGTATTAGTCTAATATCTTGTAACATTTAAACATTAAGTAGTTTTTTTTTCTTGATAATTGTTATTTAAATTAGTGTGCTTGGCCAATAGAAAATAAGACGCAGGCCACAAATGTCCCCAAAGCTGCACTGGCACACCGATCTTAAACTTACTGGTGCCATGCCTATTAGTTTTAGTCACATATGAAACATCCCATATTTTTAGATTTCAAAACATTTTTTTTTTACAGGACCTAATTTAAATAGTGTGTCCAAAAATTGTCGTCGTCCTATTTTATTTATGTATGCATTTATTTGACAGGGACAGTACAATTTAAACATTGCTACCCACAGGTAACCGATGTCAAAGTACATAAGACTATCCACAGGCTAATTTGCAACCCTTGTCCCAGGTTAGGTTTTTAAAAAAAGTTGAGAGGTGAAAAACACATACAAAAGGATTAAGACAAGCACCAAATTAAAAACACATTGAAAATAATTGGCCATACTTCATCCAGTTCTAGTGCTCAGACTTTTGATTTTTGTGGAGAAAAGTCTTAAAACCTTTATTAAATGTACAACACTAGTTTTATTGTTTCATTACTGTTAAATTCATCATTGTTACAGTCATATTGTCATATTCGAAGTAACATTTTGGATTCGCAGGTTTTGTTTTTCTCGTTGTCACCTTATTTGTGATGGGCTAATCAGGATGGTTCATACTGTAAATTCAGTTTTGTCACTTGGATGGCGCTGATTCATTATGGTCCATTGCCTGTGTTGGACAATTCCTGTATTGTTTAAATTCCTGTTTAAATTTTTCTGAAGGAACTTTCCTGAAGGAATCAATAAACTACTATCTATCTATCTATTGTCTCTGATAACCCCTGCATCATGCTGCCTTTTTGAAGGTCTTTTCTTTCTTTGCTTGCCTATCTGCACCATCACCTTATGTTGGTCCTTTAGCCAATACGGCCCAGGGATGTAACGGGACACAGTATTGATGATATTCACAGTGAAACTCTCGACGGTTAGTATTATAGATTAAAATGAGAAATACGGTAAAACTGTGATTTATAATTGCACTTTGATAAAGCTCGCACACTTAAATGCGAACATGAATACAAGAGAAATTACCATATTTCCCCAGTAAGAAACGACATACCCTAATCTAAACTTGTATGAACACACTACTGTCTGAGCAACTAAGTTATTCAATTGAATGTACAAGCTGTGCTCTCTTAGCCCAGAGTGATCAATATACTGTATACAGGAACAAAAGAACTGCAAAATATGCAAAATGGTGGGCTCTCTAAAATGGGTCTATTTATAAAAAAAATCCAAATCAAAACATTATAATGTGTAGACAAGTACTTTTTGTGCACAGTCAACAATACCAAAAAACAAGTTAAGCACTGCTATTACTGCAGGGGAAAAAAAGAAAAATAAACAACTGTGTGGAGAAATCATGTCTCAGCGTTTCAAACTTTGTGACTTCAGAGACGATTTTTCCTTAACATGTTGGACTCTTTCGGATTCAAACAGATTGAACTTTGTTTGCCGTATGATAACGATCGTAGTGTAAGAGACTGGAAACCACACAAGACCTATTACCTTTTTATATATATATATATATATATATATATATATATATAATTTTTTTTTTTTTTATATATATATGAAGGTAGAAAAGCGCTATACAAGTACAACCCATTTATCATATATATATATATACAGTTTTCTTGAGGTGATGGAGACCCAAACTACAAAGATAAGGGTGGCAATCTTAAAATAGGTCATTCTTTCTGTCTTCGAATGAGCTGTTCAGTAGACTCTTCCACTAGGACCATATGTTATTGGTCTATGGCACAGGTCCCCAACCAACGACCGACAGCGTCCACAATCTGTCCTGCTGGACGTCCCAAGTTTAAAAGAAAAATTATATACATGGAGGGTAAAACAATAATGTGAGTTACTAAAACATATCATTTTCCGCTTGTTTTCTGCTCATTTATTTTGTCACCGTCTATTTTGGCAAATAATTATGAGGCTTCTTGCTTTTTGATGACGTTCAGGTCGGACTAATGCGACCGGAGTGAGGGATCGTTCACACTTCAGTCGCATCACATACTTATCTGATTTAAATTGACCTGCAGTATGAACAAGGCCTACGTTGCTATACATTGGACTCGTTAACTGCAAGTATTATGTATATAGTTCATAGTCCATGCCTTTGCATACTTGCTGTGCTACACTTGACACATTTTTGCCGTCTTATGTACTCCCCCATTATCTGCTAAATAGTAATGTGTACAGGCACATTTTTTAACAACATTGACTGCGATCTTATGACAGTTTTCAGTCCGTCAATGTGTGGGTGGGCGAAAAAGCTCAATCAAACTCAATAATGACATCCTTGACATGCGGAAATTCTCATGCCATTCCTCCAAAATATCAACTTGCTTGTCAACATTGTCAGCCAGAGGTCCAGTTACCTCAAACTGCTGCCATTTGCGCTGACGGGAGTGCGTTAACTTTTGCATAGTGGAAAAGCAGCGTCCTTTGAAGCCCATATTGACACTTTGTAAGTCAATGTAGAGCAAAAGTCGTAGTATGTTTCGTTTAAACATACGATATATTCTCTCAGTATGCCAGTATTGTTTGTCGTTGTACTTGTTGAAGATGGACAGTTTTCCATAATCTGATTGGACAACCCAAAACTCCGTTTTACCCATCCTTTACCCACATTCTCCTCTGCGGTTGAGTTTTCAAAAGACTTATATTTATTTTAAAACAACAAAGGTATGCGTATCAGGGGCTCAGATGGTAGCGGCCGGCCAGAAACTCGAGGGTTTCTGGTTTGAATATAGCATCCACCATCCTCGTCACTGCTGTTGTGTCCTTGGGCAAGACACTTCACCCACCTGGCTCCCAGTGCCGCCCACACAAGTGTAAATGTAGCTTAAATGTAGATAATTGCTTCGTCAATTTAAAGTGCTTCGAGTCACTAGAGAAAAAGCTAATATAAAAAAAAAATCACTTCACTTCATATATGGGTGTGAGACAGACCAAAACACAGAATTTTTTTTAAAGTATCCATGTTTATGTAGACATGGCTTAAAAATAGGGCCAGACAATTATGGCAAAAGAAAGTGCTGTTATTGTTGTTCTGAGCTTGACAAGCGTTGAGGATACTTGACTTAAAAAAAATAAATAAATAGAGACTTAAGATTGCAGTCCTGTTTGTATATTGATGTCATTCACAGCAACACTAGCAGATGAGATGTGTTGTGATTGTAGTTTAGACGCTGTTTAAAGTGTCCGTCTCCTCATTGTTTAGTTCAAGAATAAATGAGCTGTCGCAGACATTATTTTCCTAAACAATGTCCCTTCTCCTCATAATGAGAACATTTCATGCATTGGTGTCAATTTCCGTTATATTATGCATTTAGAAGTGGATTCCTTTTTATTTGTCAGTTCTGGGATTCAGTCTGCGGTTACTTTAACGCAGAAATCATACGTTTTAGTTTTTTTGTTGTGTATTGATCAATGATTGGGAAAACTAAGCAGTGTCAAATAAAAATTAGCAGTGATGGTGAGATCTTAAACTTCTTGAAAACTTGGTCTTTTTTTTCACTCCGACACTTTTTGATCCGTTTTGCTTTTACAAATGCGGCAATTTGCTTGCACCTTTTTTTTCTTTTCGATTATAGTATTTTTATCATCGTGACAAGTCAGAATCGAGATGAAAATACGATTAATTGTGCAGCTCTACCTAAGAGGAAGACTTGCAAAACTGTGTGGAATGTAGCAACCAGCCCACATAAACCCACACACCATAAAGTCGGTGCTGACTTTTTTTTTTATATTGATTGAAACTTTTATTAGTAGATTGCACAGTACAGTACATATTCCGTGCAATTGACCACTAACTGGTAACACCCGAATAAGTTTTTCAACTTGTTTAAGTCGGGGTCCACGATAATCAATTCATGTCACTGATAACATTGCTAGTATAGTGTTAGACATTTAATGTTTTAATCTATCTTTATTTATAATTAGGGACCCAACAATTATGGATTTTGACTGTACAATTATAGTCTGAGAAGTAATCACGATTTCACAATTATAACTCATATATTCATTAATTCCACAACAAAAATTTACAAAATCACATTTTACTTCGAGATTTGGATGTTATTTAATACTGTTGGAAATAAGAGTAATCAAATAATATTAATATAATATTATTACTAATACTAAATAAATAATGCGGACGTTGTACCGATCCGTTGTGGTGAAGAAGGAGCTGAGCCGGAAGGCAAAGCTCTCAATTTACCGGTCGATCTACGTTCCCATCCTCACCTATGGTCATGAGCTTTGGGTCATGACCGAAAGGATAAGATCACGGGTACAAGCGGCCGAAATGAGTTTCCTCCGCCGTGTGGCGGGGCTCTCCCTTAGAGATAGGGTGAGAAGCTCTGCCATCCTGGAGGAACTCAAAGTAAAGCCGCTGCTCCTTCACATCGAGAGGAGCCAGATGAGGTGGTTCGGGCATCTGGTCAGGATGCCACCTGAACGCCTCCCTAGGGAGGTGTTTAGGGCACGTCCAACCGGTAGGAGGCCACGGGGAAGACCCAGGACACGTTGGGAAGACTATGTCTCCCGGCTGGCCTAGGAACGCCTCGGGATCCCCCGGGAAGAGCTGGACGAAGTGGCTGGGGAGAGGGAAGTCTGGGTTTCCCTGCTTAGGCTGTTGCCCCCGCGACCCGACCTCGGATAAGCGGAAGATGATGGATGGATGGATGGATACTAAATAAATTAGTTAATACTTTCATTATTATTATAATACTAAAATTTACGACTGTAGCTGAGATAGGCTTCAGCGCCCCCTGCTACCCCGAAGGGAATAAACAGTAGAAAATGGATGGACTTTATTAATACCCCAGGGTAAAATGTTTCCCATAGAATGCACATAATTAGATCCCATGGTATAGTGCTGTTATTCTACAAGACCCCTGATGTTATGTTAGTGCTTTCCACTTACTGTATTAACTTACAATGCATATGGTTTATTCAATACAGAAGGAAGACGCAATCTCTAACATTAAATAGTCACTGAATGATGCACTTGACAGGAGTACCTGTTGCGGTATGTTTACACTGAACTGTATCGACGCTAAGCTACCAATTTTAAGTGACACCGTTATATTTAACTCAATTCTCCATGAAGTAACTTGCAACTAACATAATTTAACTCAGATTGTATGGCTTACTTTTACTTTGGCATGTAAAGCTTAGTGGTGATACCACTAATGCTGGACCATATTGGACAGATTAGAATCTTAAGCCGCAACTTTCTTTTGACGGGTTCTGCAAATGGGTGAGCCATCATTTTTCAATGAATCACTGGTCATTTTAAAGCACCTGAAATATTCAACTATTTGCCAACTTCAATTTTTTTTGGGTGGGAAAAGTTTGCTGCTGCCATATTTAAGCTATTGTAGACTGCTAGAGTCTCTTTCGATAGGCTTGTATACTGTATAAACAGACCGCTGGTAAAATTTTGTTTTTGTTCCGTCAAGGTATCAGTATAATGTCCGTTTATAGAGAGTGAGGACGACTGAAACAAACAGTCTTGTGGAGCCTTTGTTTTAATAAATGGCCGTGACTATTTTAATCACGGTCATTAGTAAACCGGTTAATTGTTGCATCCCTACTCGTATTACATCATCAAAGTACCAGTAGAGTGGAAAAACACGTTGCCTCTGTAATAACGCTATTATCATATTTATTTGATTTATGACACCAAAAGACTTCCAAAGTTTGTGAATTTTTCACTCGCACCGGCCGAAAATGCATAATAAAGAAGGAAAAAAAACATATATAAGTCGCACTAGAGTATAAGTTGCATTTTTGGGGGAAATTTATTTGATAAAATCCAACACCAAGAATAGACATTTGAAAGGCAATTTAAAATAAATAAAGAATAGTGAACAACAGGCTGAATAAGTGAACGTTATATGATGCATAAATAACGAACAGAGAACGTGCCAAGTATGTTAACGTAACATATTATGGTAAGTGTCATTCAAATAACTATAACATATAGAACATGCTATATGTTTACCAAATATTATGTCACGCTGAAACACGCCTAGTCTCTTACGTTAATGAGATAAATAAAACTGCGACTTATAATCCAAAAAATAGGGTAGAGAGATATGATCGAAATTGTATAAATTTCACGTAGAATCCCGAGCCATTTTGAGAGGTAATGATAATGCCAGTCACGTGATCCAGGAGGTGAAGGTAGCAACCACAGATCCCTTCCCCATCAACGACAATACTACTCACCCAGACTTTATGAGAGCCAACAAGGATTGTCAAATTATGATCCAGAACCTTATATTTTTAAACAGAAAAAACAAAGAAGATCAGCAATAAGTTTTAGAGGCCGAGTGCTTAACGGATATATATAGCTTTATTGAAACACTAGCATCAGCAGAATTGCCAGGTCCTAAACATACAAACCCACCGTAACGAAACATAATAAAACAAATACTTACTGTACAATTTCCACTCGCTGGGATGCCGACCGACAGGACGCTCACATAATTCAGTTTAGATGAAGAATCGATCACAGTCCTCGAGAAGGGTTACAGAAAAAAGTTGCCTGAACGAGCGTCTTTTTGGGGGTTTTTTACGATCTCGGGGATGCATGAACTTGTTAAATTTAATTTGAACAAGTTTCAGACAAAGCAGAAGCAGATGCTGGCTCAATTTGTGGTCAACAGCAGTGTAAACTAGCATTAGCTCACCCCTATCAATTCGCCGCTAAAATAGGTTGTCTGTGTTAGTGCTTATATACAATATCACTCATATTTGGTTAATATTCAGGTCACGACATGTCAATGGAATAGTGTTGGCTGTTTCTGGTTGTTTTTAGAGAGTATATTGGGCTCACTAGAGGACACTTGATCTGTTGACTCAATTGTTAGCTATTTATTTACAATTTAGAATACATGGAAAAAAAAGGCAAGCATATAGGTTCATGTGTTACGTAAGGATTGTGAATGATAAACAACACATCTCTTTCTAATTTTTGCGTATTTCCAGTATGACTTATCTCATAATATGGTCAGAGTGCAGAAGCATTTCTCTTGTGATGTAGAAGCTATGTAAATTGCCAATGATATTTGGTGCGGAATATTCAAAATGGCTGACTGGGTTTAAAAAGTTAAAGTTAAAGTACCAATGATTATCACACACATACTAGATGTGGCAAAATTATTCTCTGCATTTGACCCATCACCCTTGATCACCCCCTGGGAGGTGAGGGGAGCAGTGGGCAGCAGCGGCGCCTCGCCGGGGAATCATTTATGGTGGTTTAACCCCCAATTCCAGTTAGCAACGTACCTCAAAAAGTTGTTGGTATATATTGATATAACTTGCAGGAAATTTTAGAGATGGGATGAGAAACGAGTGATTGATATTTTGGGGGTTATTAAAGTTATAGTACCACTGATAGTCACACAGACACTAGGTGTGCTGAAATGACTTTCTGCGTTTGACCCATTATCTTATTCCAACCCCTGGGAGGTGAGGGGAGCACTGAGCAGCAGCTGTGGCCGCACTCGGGAATCATTTTGGTGATTTAACCCCAACACTTGATGCTGAGTGCCAAGTAGGGAGGCAATAGGTCTAATTCTTATAGTCTTTGGTATGACTCGGCCGAGGTTTGAACTCATGACCTACCGATCTCAGGGCGGACACTCTAACCACAAGGCCACTGAGCAGGTTTTATCCAGATCACCGTCTGGTTTTAGCATTTTTTTTTTAAGGATTTTTTTTGCTATTGGGATTTGGGGCCTGGTGGAGGTCTACACTCTCCAAGTGCTTTTGTAGTTGAATATGTTCTAAGAGTAGTTGTTAATATGTGATATTCCTTTAGCATGTTTATTAGGACTAAAATGAGAATAGTATAATCGAAAATAATATAAAGATAAACCATGACTTGATTAACGTGGACCCCGACTTAAACAAGTTGAAAAACTTATTTGGAAGTTACCATTTAGTGGTCAATTGTACGGAATATGTACTGTACTGCACAATCTACTAATAAAAGTCTCAATCAATCAATAAATCAATCAATCCCACTTGTGTGCTCCACAAAAAACAAAACAAAAAAGGCTATGCTACACATCTGAAAATAAATCTTGGAGTTTTGCAAATGATCAGTCAGTCAACTGCAGATACTGTATGGAAGCTGTAAGTTAGGAACAGCTTATTAGTATTACACTTACCTGCACACAAAATGCCTTGTTCCCATTTTACTAAAAGCCCTTAAAATGAAATTCCAGCATCAAGACTAGATATTGTCAAAGCCCTTAAAATTAAATTCCAGCATCAAGACTAGATTTTGTCAACACACTTCAAGTACACTACTGAAATTTAAATTGTTGACAAAAGCTAAGTTAGGGACCTCAAAGGGTATTAGTAGTTTTTATTTTGACATAAACTAATCAGTCCACGTTGGTGTTTATTTTTGCTTTTAACATGTGGTCATCCAATCTCGTCAATCTTGCTTAAGGATGAACAACTACCTAAAAAACTAACTGCATCAAGAGCCACATAGGGAATTCTATTTGATTTCAGCTCGATGGGCCATAACAAATGTGAATTACATTATTGACAGTTACATCGTTTATTCCAGCCATGTTTTTGGTTAAGTAATGCAAAGGACTGTTGCTTGTGTTTGAAGAGCTAAAGTTAGGTCTCATTACAACCGCTAAGACAAGATAATGACTCACCGACCCACCATGGTGGGTTACCATAGTTGCCTACCGCAGTTTATTACGTGCAGCCTTTTTGAACCACGTCATAAGAAAGTCTGAGATTTGACTGCACGACTCAACAGTCCGCCTACTTTCAACTTCATATTCAGTTTTTTCAGTAAGACTGCATGGCTTCCTGCTTTTACTGCATGACCTTTTTTCTCATCTGATTCCTGGTAGTTCTGTGTCGTTATTTTATTTCCTTCATTCTTAGGAAATAAATACATTGGCATATTTAAATACACAAGTGTGTTCCATCCTTTTGCTGCCAAAGCCGCCGTTTTGTTTGTGCGTAGGCATGAACCCACTGACATACTATACGTCCAAACATGCACATACAGAGCAATAATGCACGGAACAGGCTTTAGTCATGCCGGAGACACGTTCGGGGTTTGAAACGTGAGCTGGTTTATACACACACTTCTTGCACTCACACTGCCTTCCTGTGATTGCCGCAGGGGGGAAAGCACGCTGGAGTTATTAGGCTTCATTGAGACTAGATTACGCAGACTGGAACGTCTAGAGTTGAGGGCTGAACTCTGGAGAGGTGACCTGTGGAAATCAGCACAAAGGAGAGGTGGAGGGGACACAAGATTGACTTAGCCTAGTATATGGATTAAAAATGGGGGCGATTGTATATGTGAGATTCAGCCCAACCCTGTGTGCTCATTAAAGTCCAATAGCCAGCCAGCCAGGACAGCAGAGGTCAGCATGAGGTAGAGGGGAAGGGAGGATTTTGTGCGCGAGATGGGAGAGCTAATGTGAACCAGCTGTAGAAACCTGACACCTTGAGTGGGATAAAAATGTGAGGTGGAGGAGTGAGAAAGAGGTAAAAAGGACTGCAGAAAGCGGCACGAGAAGAGGTGAAAAGAGAAGAAAAAATATAAAAGCATTCACAGATCCATAACAAAGAATCCTTTAGACCAGGGGTGTCAAACTCATTTTAGATCGGGGGCCACAATGAGAAAATCTACTCGCAAGTGGGCCGGACTGGCACGATAACTTAAAAATAAAGACAACTTCAGATTGTCTTCTTTGTTTAAAAATAGAACAAGCACATTCTGAAATTGTACAAATCATAATGTACATGTTTTTTTTTCACTTACATGTTACTAGGGGTGTAACGGTACACAAAAATTTCGGTTCGGCACGTACCTCGGTTTAGAGGTCACGGTTCAGTTCATTTTCGGGACAGTAAGAAAACAACAAAATATACATTTTTTGGTTATTTATTTATCAAATTTGTAAACAATGGCTTTATCCTTTTAACATTGGGAACACTATAATAATTCTACCCACGTTAATCCACATTAATCTGCCTCAAGTTGTTGCTTTGATTAAATAGAATGACACAACCTTTCTTCTACATATAAAAAGTGCAACATTAAACAGTTACAAGTCAACTCATCATGCTTAATTTATTACAGCATTTGGGAAGCCTGTAGTTGACTTTTATTATACACACAAACACACACACACACACACACGCACGCACACACACACAGCAAAATGAGCTAACGTAACGCTAAAAGCTAATTAGCCTTCACCTCAACCCAGAACTCTGAGAGAGCTGAGCTGCAGTTTAAGTTTCTAGAAGGTCAACGGGCCCATAGTGATGTTTGTAATAGTTGTGACTGGGAAGTGTTTTTTATAATTTGGGGAGTGTACGACGTCATCTGCTCACCTGCTAAATACATATCTGCTCATCTCGACGCCGGAGCACACACTCCATGCCCTCTGAATACGCACTGCTGATTGGCTGTTACATCGCTCTGAGTACGCCCTGCTGATTGGCTGTTACATCGCTCTGAATACGCACTGCTGATTGGCTTTGTATGTAACCAATCAGATGGTTGTGTGGGCTGGACAATGCTTGGTGCTCACTGCTCAGACAGAGGCAGCTGCAGAGCAGCTTGTTTAGACTTTAGTGTACAAACTCGTTCGATACACCCTCGTACCGAACCGAAACCCCCGTACCGAAACGATTCAATACAAATACACGTACCGTTACACCCCTACATGTTACAGTTAATTGTATTCTATCTTTATTTGTCGTTATTTATATTTTCTGAATAAATTATGTGATAATGGTCATCTGTTAACTCATTGGTGTTCATTTTCGATCAAGATAAAAAAATACCAAAATCAAATTACAGGATGTTATTTATGTAGTTTGTTCATTTTCCTCAACTGGTGCGCGAACTACTTTATGTGGTTTATTACTTTTTTTTTTTGCATATGTAGCATATTCTACAAAGAGTTGCTATTGTGACATCTAGTGGACACATTTAGAATAGCAGTTTATTCCATTCAAAAATGTTGGCTCATTTTTATGCTTGGCAACAGGGGCGCCGCTAGGGATTTTGGGCCCCATGAAAAGAATCTTTACAGGGCCCCCAACACATAATTTCATATAATTTCATCATCATTAGGGGCCTCTCAGGGCCCCCCTCCATCACGGGCCCCTAGAATCTGTCTCCTTTACCCCCCCTTTTCGGCGCCCCTGCTTGGCAAACTCATCCCGCGGATAAAACCTGTTCACGGGCCTGATCCGGCCCGCAGGCCATACGTTTGACACCCCTGCTATAGACGGACAAGGCAGTGAGTTGCACAAACTCTACTTGAAAGTACAGCTCACGATTAATGGTGTTGATTTGTGGAGAAACAAACATTGTGCAGTAATGACACACTGCTCCATATGCTACATTCATTGACCGAATACTTCCTCTCTAGTGACACCACTCCCTGACAATGATGTGAATCATGCACAGCCTTGTCTGTTTGCCACGGACTGGAGCGATACTTAGAAAGAGCTCTCTGTCTAGCGCTGGAACCTGAAAGACAGGGTGTTATCGTTTCCTGACGCTATGGCATTTGGTTCTACGATTGTAATATCGCTGTTGAAAAATGAAAAGATATGCATCTTTCCCCGCATCTGCCACAAAGATGTTTGTAGGTTTTTCAGTAGCTAGAGTAGGCTCTGCTGCCACATGTGCTAATTAAAGGACCCAACGTTTGCTATTGGATGCCAGGCAACATACTGCATATTGGTACTCTTTAATGCCTCTTCAGAATAAGCTGTAATTATAGCCGGGGCTGTATATTTGAAAAGTCTTCATACTGTATGTACTGTAGGAAAGGCTTAAATAATGATTTGGATTGCTTGAGAAAGTCTAAAAGAAAACAGCCTTTTTTGACCACATAGTCATTTATCTACAAGCATACACGTCTGAGAGTTTGGGGTGGGATGCGTGCTTCTGGCCTCATCTTGTGGTTATGCCCGGGGTCACGCCCATGTCCCAAGTTTTTGTGCGGGAGGCGAACACATTTATTAATGACTACTTTGATACAGAGAGTTGGTAGGATTAAATAGGAAATATTTCTTCTTTTTCCTTTTTAGTCATGTTGAATTGTATAGCTGTGAACATGGGATGTACTCCAACATAACATTGCATGTATGTCCCAAATGAATAAAAACCAAACCAATATTACAAGACATACATACAGAACCAATTTTTGTAATAGCAGTAGTGTCCAGCGTTAACTCCGTTTTTTGTTTTCATTATCAAATGCTGACAATAAAGGCTTGAATTTAATAAAATGAACTGACCACTCATTATTAGGGATGGGTATTGTTTACATTTTAACAGATACTAGTACCAAATAATGTTGCATGTGCCTAAAAAGTTGCCCTAATTAAAATGGGTGGGGTTGGGTTGGGTTGGTGTGACAAAATAAATGCCTTAAAATATATATAACTCTGTTGGTAGAGTGGCCGTGCCAGCAACTTGAGGGTTGCAGGTTCGATCCCCGCTTCCACCATTCTAGTCACTGCCGTTGTGTCCTTGGGCAAGACTCTTTACCCACCTGCTCCCAGTGCCACCCACATTGGTTTAAATGTAAAAATTAGATATTGCGTTTCACTATATAAATAAAGCGCTTTGAGTCACTAGAGAAAAAGCGCTATATAAATATAATTCACTTCACTTCACTACACTACTTGAGCTGTCAAAATTAATAAGTGAACAAACAATTAGCGAATTAATCATTATTAAACCACTGCAATGAGTCCACACAAAGTGCCAGAGATTCAAGAAATACACGGCACACTTACCCGTGTAAAAAATTGTCAGAGGAGGGGAACTTTAAATGATAAATGAGAGTGTGGCTGAAACGAGGCTTGGGCTAAATAATTATTAGTTTAAGAAGTTATCCGGCTTAGTGTAGACGTAGCCTTACTTTGATCGTACAAGCTCTTTTATCTTAACCGCTCTACGGTCAATGATCAGATCAATGCATACGTCCGGGCTAAAAAAAGTGACTTTACACTGGTATGCTTGCTGGCAAATTTTCACCAAAAATTCAGCCTGAAAGAACCTGAGATAAAACAGTTACCAAGTTTTGTGCAAATACTGAAAATTATAACCATTCAAGTAAAACATTTAAAAACGTTCTCAGATGACAATCACATAATAAAATTGCATTTGTTTACAAATATTGTTGTCTTTTCTTGGGCAAATTCAAACTATGCAAGCGAGTAATCAACTGTTTATTAATCATGAATAATCAGGATTCCGAAATGTGGGTAATCCGATTAAAAAAAATATGTAAAACAATGATTTGCCCTAATTTTTACGGAATCTTTGGACATTCATGTTCATCAGACTACTAATTAAAATACTTTAGCGATGTAAATAAAATGATGTCTCAGAAATACATTAGAAAATAATAAATACAATCAACAACAAATTGTCATAATTATTGTAGCAAAACCAGTAATAATACAGAACATAGAGAACCGGCAAAAAATTGCTTGCTTGTGTTGTAATGATGATATTTCCGGGGTTTGTGAATGTGTCTCACTCGCCGTGATTGGTGGATAATGAGAGAGTGTGATGTTGTTGTGGCGCTAGCAGTATTGCACTCCAGGCTGCTGTTGGTGTGTTATGATCAGCCATCCATCCATCCATTTCTACCGCTTGTTCCTTTCGGGGTTGAACCCATAGGTTTAAAAAGAGACTTAAATCATTAAATTATTATTATAATAATGTTATATTGTTATAATATATATATTTTATATTATTATATATAATATAATATTAATTATAATAAATAATGAATAGATAACATTAAATGTGTGCCTATTCACAAGACGTTACATGCACAATACCACTGTTGGGGATGTAACGATATGAACATTTCATGTCATGGTTATTGTGACCAAAATTATCATGGTTATTATCGCGGTTTTGTTGAATGTGCTCCAAAAGTACTCAGGCAAAATAAAATCTTTATATTTAAAAAAAAAAATAACATAAACAGACCCACTGTTAGAAAGCCCAATATTTTTCAGGTTTTGTGGTTCTTATGCTTCTCTAAGTGCGTTGTGGTGTCCTGCTCTGGTCCGTGAATGCACCGTAAAAACACCTTTATCGATCCCTCTGGCTTAAGAGAAAACGTTTTTTTGGTCCAATGTGCACAATTGAATAGCTTAGTTATTTAGACGGAAGTTTCTTTATACAAGTTTAGATTAGGGTATGTTGTTTCTTAATGGGGATAGATGTGAATGTCTCTTTTATTTGTGTTAGCATTTAAGCTGGCACCCGCCACTAAATTTAAATGCATTCATCAATCTCAATTTTTCAAAAATTGTAATTAGAAAACGGTAATACCAGTGTTTTACCGCAGTTATCATTATACTGTTTATTGTTCATCCCAAACCACTGCCAATGACTTGTTTCAGGTTGCTGAGTCTGCATACATTTAGCAACAAAATAAGACACCAATAGCCACTTCTTTGTTCAGTCCGGTTCCTACCATTTATGTCAGCATTGGAGCCATTATTTAACAGAGTTTGCTTACCCATCCCGACTCATGATACTTTAAACGCAGGTACCGTCACCTTGTGGCTTTCTCTGTCGTCCTCAGACGAGCTTCCACTGGAGTCTCCAATCATTCCGGTTCTCCATAGCGCTTTCAGCTCCCGCATCTTTCTTCAGGATGTCCAAGTACGTAAGCGCGGGACGTCCTCGCGATCGATGCCCGTGCGTTGGTTCCCATAGGACCAGCCTGCTGGCCGGGAACTCCCGATGTCTTTGGCAGTGGCCGGCCAGCCTCATCCTCCTAGCTTTTACTTTGTTGCTGAGCCTCGGTAGTTGCCCGTACAGGTCCTTGTTGGTGATGTGGATGTTGTGGTCCACATTCAGAACAGCTCGTATCATTCTGGTGTAGCACCCATCTAGGGACTTCTCCAGGGTGACTGTCAGGGTCCAGCTTTCGCAGCCATACAGGAGGACAGACACCACAGTGGCGTCGAATAGACTCAGCTTTATGTGTTTGGCACTATTAAAAAAACTACATCAGGAGGTTGCTTAGAGCCACAGCTATCATGTAAATGTTTTATAATGCGGTACAAATTTAAGACACAGGCCGTTGCTTTGGTATATCCCGCAGCTGGCTACTAAAAGAGACCAATTTAAATCAAGGTGTAAATTGAACCATTTACTGTAACTTGAAAACAGGCTGCAACAAAAAAAATTAGGCTTGACATTTACAGCCCAATTTTTTTCTTTTTCAAATGTTTTTTTACTTACTTGCCACTTAGTAAATATGTTTTCAATTTGCCTTTGTTTTAACAGTGTTGAAATGGAACACCAGTTAAATGTAAACCTCACATTAACGCCTGCTTTTTTGTGTGAGGCTAAAGTGTTGTGTGTCACAGGGCAGCGAGAGCCCTGTCATTACTCCGCAAGGGAGGATAGAAGGATTATGGTGACACGGGAAAAAAGAGCATTCCTAATTGTCCGAAAGGCCATCTTCTTGTTATTATTTCTTGACGAGGCTGTGTTTTTGTTTATTTTAGTGAGGGACATTATTAGGTGTTTGTTTTGCGTTTGTGGGAGAGTGTTTCTTTGCAGATATGCTTTTGTGGAAGCAGGAAGGAGGTTAGGTGTCCATTTCTAATTAACAGATCTGGGTCAATTTTTGGAATGAGTAATAAATCATAGTTATTAGGTTCTATACTTTTCTGTTGTAATAGTCTCTTCGTCAATCTCGACTTCTATCATTTTTCGGGTCTGGTGTATGTTTTTATCTTCGCTTTCCAGTTATGTTACCTGAGCCCATCATGGGAGGCAGGAGGCCATTGTAGAAAGCGGCAGGTTTGCTCCATCGCCCCACAGTCCCAAGACAGCATGTCCGCCATGTGCCTATACACAATGCAACAATGCAAAGCCGTGCTTTCTACAAATAACATGATTATTGTGAACTTGTTAACACACTTGGTACTGATTACAGACAGGCAGAAGTGGTGTGAGAAAATAGAAACCACTAAGAAAAAGCAGCTGAATGGATGCTTGTAGAGGGAACATTGTGCCTAACGCACTTCAGTGTTGTGCAATCTTGTATTTTTCTTACTGAAAAAGAAAAGACCCCCCCCCCCTAAAAAATCTTTGGGTGATGATGACTAAGCAGAGCGAGGGGAATGAACAGAGACACTTTGTTGCAGTGCGCAGAATTCAGAGCCCAAGTGTGGTCATAAAATGATAGAGTGGTCTTTCACCATGGCTTTCTTTGAACGCTCTGCAATGCAACATTTTGCGGTACCCACAATGTAATATCTGTATGGAAACTGAAAAAAACTGCACCCGTTAAAGTGGCATGGGCACCCTCCATCATCTGATGTGGTAGGCATTTAAACGTCAGGATCCAGACAGACACTTGGCAAATAGCACTGTACAACACGCTTTTAGCTGCGATGGTTTTGGATAGAAGAGGCAGCGTGTCCTGGTGGGAGTGGCCTAAGCAGGAGTGGCTGTCTGTGGCTACATGCAGAGCACTCCAGTGACTTCGGGCTGGACTATTTTGCTTCTGGCTTGAACCATCTGCAACACGAATATTGTTTAAAGTTGATTGTTTCTACCAGGCCTCAGTCAACAACTTCCAAATAACTCCATCTCACATCCTTCTGCTTTTCAACTTCTTCTTCAACATGACCGACCTTAGCTTAACCTTTCACCAAGCTCAGCTTCCCCTTATCATTGTCGGAACAAAAAAACTTGGTATCCATGTATTTATAATAATTTCCATTTCTCAGCGCATTTAATTGTCCTTAAATTGACAGACCCCTGCTATGTGCGACCACATATTCAGGTGATGTTGGATATGTATGTTGATAAGCTGTTTGTATCACTCCACAGATGTGCACCAGGCTTCCTGGGTGAATACTGCCAACATAAGGAGCCCTGCCATCCCGGCTTCTGCCTGAATGGTGGGAATTGCTCCGTGTCCATGCTAGGTGGCATACCTGTACCCGGCAGCGCCACCTGCATGTGCCCGCTTGGCTTCATTGGGCAGCATTGCCACATTCCTCAGAACTCCACGTGCTACCCCAACAACCCATGTGCCAACAAGGGCGTCTGCCACTTGCTGCCCCTCGACAAATACACTTGCAACTGTGCCAGGGGATGGACAGGTGAGAGACCTGCAGTTGTTTTGCTTTTGTTCTTTCATCCACTTGAATGCACCACTATATTTCCTAAAAGTGCTGCAAAAAAGGCATGCATTGGTTTGTTTTATAAACATTTCTCTAAGTTTTAAGTCACATACAATTTAAGCTGTACAATCACATGTAGAAGTTTCCTTTTTTTTTTTTAACCCAAGCAAGACACACAAAAATAAATAAAATTTAGCAGGCGTGTGCCCTACTCATTTTTGACTCTCGGCCTATTCCATAGCGTAGGGAAATGTAATAGTGTTTAGTTACTGTTGAGCCGGAATAGCAAGCTGAAATGCACAAAAAAGGAGACATAAGGGAAATCAAATGTCCAAAGCCATGGCAAGACGTTCTCCCGACAAGACGAGACCATTTTATCATCACTGCAGCAACTGCCTGCTGGCGCGCTTTGCCGCTTGCAGGGAGAAGCAGGTTCACTTTCGTGTTTGGATTACAGTTGAGTGCATCGAAAACATAGAATGTAAATTATTACACTAACTGCTTAAGTAAGATGGAATACAACTTTGACAGAAAAAAAGACGGTAGACAGGAAGTCAAGAGTCACTTATCAGAGACAAGATAGGCGCCAGCACCCCCCGCGACCCCAAAAGGGAATAAGCGGTAGAAAATGGATGGATGGATGGATGTCAAGACACCTCTTTTCATACCAATCACAAACTTTCGGCTTCAGAATAATAGCTCCACGTGTCACATCCGGTCAAACTACCATAATAAAATGAAAAATCGTCTTACATTACGATCATATTTTGTCAAATATGTTTTGTAATGTAATCTGTGTTATTCCTACCTAGATAAATTTTTTCTGACAGATGGAAATAATTTGTATATTGTTTTATAATCTGCTCTGATTGATAGTCTGCAATTACAGAATATTTAACTGGCTGAATATTACAGTTTATTAATAATTAGATAAGGTTAAGGCATTATCATGCAGTGACACGAACACAATTAATTTGTACAACATGTAATGTATAGAATATCAGAGGCATTTATTCAGGTAAAACTAATACAGATTACATTACCAAACATTTTTAAAAATTGAAACCTGATCGTAACAATCCACATGTTGTGGTATTAATGCATGAACCTGTGAAGTAGTGTTCACAAATGAAGAGGAATTTTGATAAATGTCTAAACTTAATTGAAAATTAAATATTGTTCAACTCATTAGGTGAATCACTATTTACTAGGGATGCACCGAAATGAAAATTTGTGGCCGAAGCCGAATAAAACTTAAACGCTTGGCCGAAGGCCGAATACTGAATAATGAATGCAGTTTTTAACAATTTTTTTTATATTTCATAAATAGCCTAGAATAAATATTTAGACATGTTTTTCAAATAAAGTATTTTTTTATTGAATATTGACATTTTTTTAATATTCCAGTAGCCTTTGCTTTTCATAAAAAGCACAAAGTTTTTCATTCATATTAGGCCTTCAAACAAAACATGCATTCCAAAAAAAAAAAGTGCACTAAAGTGGATAAACCCACAACAAATGAATTATTGTCTTTTTGGCAAAAGTCTACTTAGCCACAGTAGATATGTTAATAATGTAAACAGAAGGCTCAAGTAAATCTTAATTAAGTGTGTGCTTATAACCTCATACACTTATACAGGTAGCCGACACAACAGGCTAATAATGTAAACAGAGGACCCACTTAATCTCAATAAGTGTTTGCTTGTAACCTCATACACTTATACAGGTACACAACATATCCCAATGTCACCGCACGTTGGTTGATTGCGTCACCGTGTCAAAAAATTGCGTCACACGCCACTATTCGGCCTTGTTCTTAACTCATTCCACCGAAGGCCGAATGTGGCTTTTTTTGCCATATTCGGCCGAATATATTCGGTTACCGATTAATCGGTGCATCCCTACTATTTACCTAACTATTTTTTATTGAAACAACTGCTTCATTTAGATTTCCTTGGTGTAAACCGACTATTGATGAAGAGAACTGCTGTATTTGAAATATATTGATGTCAATTGTGAAAAACATGGGAACAGAAACTGAATTATGTATTAGTAATTCCTATGAATTGGATAAGATAAGCTTTGCTTCTTCCTACTCCTTTTGGACATGTAAAGAGGAATTAGAATATGTAAATTATGTGATATATTATATTGCAAGTGTATATATGTTTGAAATAAACCAACCAATTAATTATTTATGTATTTTTTCCCCCATAGAGGATTTATTTTGAACAAGGTATATTACATACAGCAGTGGTTCTCAACCTTTTTTCAGTGATGTACCCCCTGTGAACATTTTTTTAATTCAAGTATCCCCTAATAAGAGCAAAGCATTTTTGGTTGAAAAAAAGAGATAAAGAAGTAAAATACAGCACTATGTCATCAGTTTTTGATTTATTAAATTGTATAACAGTGCAAAATATTGCTCATTTGTAGTGGTCTTTCTTGAACTATTTGGAAAAAAAGATAAAAAAATAAATACACACTTGTTGAAAAACAAACAAGTAATTCAATTATAAATAAAGACTTCTACACATAGAAGTAATCATCAACTTAAAGTGCTCTTTTGGGGGATTGTAATAGAGATCCACCTGGATTCATGGACTTAATTCAAAACATTTCTTAACAAAAAAATTAATATTTTAACATCAATATTTATGGAACATGTCCAAAAATATTCTAGCTATTAACACTGAATATTGAATTGTATTTTTTTCCACAGTTTATGAACTTACATTCTTCTTTTGTTGAAGTCTTATTCAATAAATATATTTACAAAGGATTTTTGAATTGTTGCTATTTTTAAAATATATTTTTTTAAATCTGACGTACCCCTTGGCATACCTTCAAATACCCCCAGGGGTACGCGTACCCCCATTTGAGAACCACTGATATACAGTATCAATTAAATGTGGACCAATGTCAGACAGAGCTATCCAACGACCACAACGAAAACCTGATCTTCATACAGGAAGTATAATACATAAGGTGTTTGTAGAGATCAGTCTCATTTTAACTTAAGTTTTCTGTTGTTTTCACTGATTTCAGCACTAATGAGTTCATTACAAAACAAATGAATGGAGAGTAGACATGACATCTGTAAAGCTGTATGTGCTGAGCTCTCATTACCTTCTAAACAAAAAGTTGTTAAAGAAAAAAGGATTAAAAAAGGAGATGGGGGAAAAAAGCTCAATTTGAATTTAATATATATATTTGTTGTAGAAATTTAATTCAATTACAATATTCATTAAAATATCTAACTTTTCTCTATTTGAGATTTAAAATGTATTAAAAATTATAATAGTTTTACAAATTGTGTAAGTTGGCTTACTTTCTAAACTTGCAGTAGCAAACAAGACAAAAACATTTTCAAAAGCCCAACACTTTAAAAATTACACCTATACCCAATGTTTTAGTTTTTTTTAATTGAAGCAAGTTAACGTTAGTACATTTAGAATAATTTACAATGGAGGGCGAACAATTTTATTGCAACTTTGTAGGAAATGTTATGAAAAAGCAAATGTCGCTCAGTCTCTGCAGTTGAGTAAACCCGGCAACTCTAAAAATAAATTGTATATTTTTCCTCTCAATTACTATGTTTACTTGAAAATCTGGATCATACAGCCCATGATCCAGAGTATTTCCAGTAAAGGCAAATATTTATTCATAGTTCTAGTGGCTTTCCTTTCTCTTTGCCAGGACCACGCTGTGAGCACGAGGACAGCTGCCTCTCCAGTCCTTGTGGCAACGGTGCATCGTGCCGCTCTTTGCCAGGCGGTACCTACAAGTGTTACTGCCCTCCTGGTTACACAGGTTTTCGCTGCCTTAATGACACAAACGAATGCGCTGCCACACCCTCAATATGTCAGAATGGAGGAGTTTGTGTCAACAACCCTGGCTCCTTCATGTGAGAATCTAGTTTACTTGGATGTACAAAGAAATCAGTTTCACTGTTAGCCTTGCCTGACACCGCTTCATTCCACAGGTGTACATGCAGCCCTGGCTTCACTGGCCGACACTGCGAGAGCTCCTACATCCCCTGCTCTCCTTCACCGTGTCTGAATGGAGGCACCTGCCACCAGAGCTCTGAAACCAGCTACTCCTGCCACTGCCTTCCAGGTAATGCAGGACACCCAGAAAGAGAGGAAACGTGCACGGCTGCAGGCACTGCAAGTGTTTCATTGTATTGTTTGAGGTGCAAACAGTCACATCCTCCTGGCTGTTTCGTATTAAACACACGGCCCTTTCACTCTGTTACAGTTACACAGTAACTCCACACACAAACACACCGCTGCTTTTTCTACACTATCGGGGTATGTCATAAATGTTATGTACACTAGACGTTTGTCTACATACGAGTCTCCCTCGCTGCAGTACTCTGCATACCTTGTGTTATTTTTTTTTCTTAAATAAGGACTTTTATTTTAGTTTTACAGCACAAGGCCACTTTATGGAATTTCTATTTATGGTATCGTGCTATCACTGTGAATCATCGAATGCGCCTCTGCATATGATGTGTGTGAAACCACGTGATTTATGTTATCAAATGACTGTGTGGTACTTTCCCCTCAATGACAATGAAGTGAATGCACATGTGGTGTAAAGGCTGTCATTACCCTGAACTCAATGCACATAGTTATACACAACAAAGTTTTTACTCAGTTTTTCTGTTTTTAACGTTAACTAATACGTTAGTTCTCCTTCGAAGGATAACCGCTTAAAGGAGTACTGAAGCTACTCTTTCTGTTTGGGGAATATGATTTTGTGCTAACTCAATAACTTTCTTGTGCCAGGATTCAATGGGACCAATTGTGAGAACAACATTGATGACTGCCCCGGTCATCAGTGTGAAAATGGTGGAACTTGTATGGATGGAGTCAACACCTACAACTGTCAGTGCCCTCCTGAGTGGACGGGTAAGACTGCACTGATGCCTGTGTTTTGTATGTGGATGTGATATTTTGTACACTAGTGGGGTTGTCATAGCATGTGATGAATGCAGCCTGCAGGATACTCCGTCAAACTCTCATAATTTGCTTGTGAATTTCAGTCCTTAACATGTTGTCAGTAATATTTTGTGTTCTTAATAGACAATATATTCATAAAAGTTGACCTGCATACTACAATAAGAGTAAAAAAATGGATAATATGAAAATACCGTATTTCCTTGAATTGCCGCAGGGCATATAGTATGCGCCTGCCTTGAATTACTGCCGGGTCAAACTCGCTTCCCAAAATAATTAGCGCATGCTTAGTATTACCGCCTGGTCAAACTCGTGACGTCACCAGTGACACTTCCCCTGTCATCATTTTCAAAATGGAGGAGGCTGATTTCAATACCGGTAATTTGAAATCGCATAAAGGGAAGAAGAGTAAGAGCTATTCAGTAGGATTTAAGGTCCAAGCTTACATCACACTCAAATTTTTACTGCATACCTTTGGTAAGTGCCGGAGTGAGAAGAGGTTCTAAAATAATTAGCGCATGCTTACTTTTACCGCATGCCTTTGGTAAGCGGAGGAGTGAGAAGAGGTTTTAAATTAATTAGCGCCCCGGCGGCAATTCAAGGAAATACGGTAAATACATTAAAAATGCAACAGAAATGAGTGAATTTGATCAGTCAATTTTCCGCCATCTCATACGGTCAATGTTTAAAGTTACACAAAAATATGGAGTACATGATTTTTCTCCAACCCACAGGTCAGCACTGCACAGAAGATGTGGACGAATGTCGCCTGCAACCCAACACTTGCCAGAACGGCGGTACCTGCAGCAACCTCCCTGGTGGCTACGTGTGTGTGTGCGTCAACGGCTGGAGCGGACCGGACTGCTCAGAAAATATTGACGACTGCGCGACGGCGGCCTGCACCCAAGGCTCCACGTGCATTGATCGTGTTGCCTCTTTTATTTGCCTCTGCCCCGAAGGAAAAACAGGTAAGCCTTGTCTGGGACGGCGTGGCGCAGTGGGGAGAGTGGCTGTGCGCAACCCGAGCGTCCCTGGTTCAATTCCCACCTAGTACCAACCTTGTCACGTCCGTTGTGTCCTGAGCAAGACACTTCACCCTTGCTCCTGATGGGTGCTAGTTGGCGCCTTGCATGGCAGCTCCCTCCATCAGTGTGTGAATGTGTGTGTGAATGGGTGAATGTGGAAGTAGTGTCAAAGCGCTTTGAGTACCTTGAAGGTAGAAAAGCGCTATACAAGTACAACCCATTTATCATTTATTTATTTGTCTTCAAATAGCAAATTATGACATTTATATTGTATTGCACTGTACGCTGTTTGGTACTGTATTAATGGCAGCCTCAGCTCTATTTGGGCATTGTGCTCCAATTCACAATTTGAATTAATAAACGCAACACCTTGGATAGATGCCTACTTTATCCCTCAATTTAAAAATTAACTGGTGGTGCAACTAGTCGACTGTGATTCAAAGATTCAAGAAACTTTATTATGATACACAACACATGAGATGGCTGAGAAATGTATTAACATTTTTAAAAATAAATGGTAAATAGGTTGTTCTTGTATTAGGCTTTTCTACCTTCAAGGTACTCAAAGCACTTTGACACTATTTCCCCATTCACCCATTCACACACACATTCACACACATTCACACACTGCAAGGCCCCAACCACGACCCATCAGGAGCAAGGGTGAAGTGTCTTGCTCACGGACACAACGGACGTGGCGAGGTTGGTAGAAGGTGGGGATCGAATCAGGAACCCTCAGGTTGCTGGCACAGCCACTCTCCCAACTTCGCCACATCCTCCCCATGAATAGTGATATGCAATACGATATCAAGTACACTACCAATATCAAATCAACCACCATCATTAGTTTACGCAAGGGGTCACCAACGCAGTCCCCGCGGGCACCAGGTCGCCCGTAAGGACCAGATGAGTAGCCCGCTGGCCTGTTCTATAAATAGCTCAAATAGCAGCACTTACCAGAGAGCTGCCTCTATTTTTAAAACGTTTTTTATTTACTAGCAAGCTGGTCTCACTTTGCTCGACATTTTTAATTCTAAGAGAGACAAAACTCAAATAGAATTTGAAATCAAATAGACTTTGAAAATCCAGAAAATATTTTAAAGACTTGGTCTTCACTTGTTTAAATAAATTCATTTATTCTTTTACTTTGCTTCTTATAACTTTCAGAAAGACAATTTCAGAGAAAAAAATACAACCTTAAAAATGATTTAAGGATTTTTAAACACATATCCTTTTTTACCTTTTAAATTCCTTCCTCTTCTTTCCTGACAATTTAAATCAATGATCAAGTACATTTATTTTTTTTATTGTAAAGAATAATAAATACATTTTAATTTAATTCTTCATTTTAGCATCTGTTTTTTCGACGAAGAATATTTGTAAAATACTTATGATTAAAATTCCCAAAAATTATTCTGGCAAATCTAGAAAATCTTTAGAATCAAATTGAAATCTTATTTCAAAGTCTTTTCAATTACTTTTGAAGTTTTTGTTCTGGAAAATCTAGAAGAAATAATGATTTGTCTTTGTTAGAAATATAGCTCGGTCCAATTTGTTATATATTCTAACAAAGTGCAGATTGGATTTTAACTTATTTAAAACATGTCATCAAAATTCTAAAATTTATCTTAATCAGGAAAAATTACTAATGATATTCCATAAATTATTTTTTTAATTTTTTCAAAAAGATTCGAATTAGCTAGTTTTTCCTTCTTTTTTCCGGTTGAATTTTGAATTTTAACCAGTCGAAATTCAAGATAAACCATGTTTCAATATTTAATTTTTATTTTTTTTTCCTGTTTTCTCCTCTTTTTAACCGTTCCATTAAGTGTTTTTTTCATAATTTATTGTCTACAAAAAAACTTCCGTAAAAGGAACAAAAATGTATGACGGAATGACGGACAGAAATACCCATTTTTTATATATATATATATATATTAAAGGTAAATTGAGCAAATTGGCTATTTCTGGCAATTTATTTAAGTGTGTATCAAACTGGTAGCCCTTCGCATTAATCAGTACCCAAGAAGTAGCTCTTGGTTTCAAAAAGGTTGGTGACCCCTGGTTTATGCTGTTAAAATCCTTATAGTCTGCTTTCTCACAGATTTGTTGTGTTGGTATACAAAATAATACTTACCCAACAAGTATACAGGCATATTTAAGTGTATTTGGCCTATTTATTAGTTTAACGTCGTACTAATTCACTATGCTTTTACTTTGCCTCTGCAATATCAACAAGACTCTGTGGCCTCTTAGAAATTACATTTCATCTCAATCATTATTGTCCGAGTAAAGTAACTACCATTATTGGTAACCCTTTGTAATGGTAATATTAATGTTATGGGTATTGATCCTGACATCATTAATAATGTACAGGTAAGGTTTTGGTGCAGTGAAAACACTGCTGTGTGCACATATATGGCCCTGAAAAATTTGCAATTTATGTAATTATAAAAATGCATTTGTACAAATTAGTGCCTTTCCCTTGATAAAGACCTTATTGCCACTCAACAGTTGAGTAAATGTACACCACAAGCCATTATATGGTAGTTAAATTTTTACTGATAATATAATGAGAATAAAGAATGTTGGACCTATGAAGACTGTCTATGGAACAAGGCCAACCACAAATAATATTTTCTGGTCTTATACAGCAAAGTCTGCCGCCTTCATGTCTCCCTTAAGGCAATGACGTGCAACTGTGCTTCATGGGAATCAGCCTCATGTGATCACAGCAGACGAGCATGGCGCGTCTACCGTGTAGAAAATATATAGCGTTTTTTGTGTTTTGTTTTTGTTTTTTAATGATGTATTCTTTGGCATCAGCAAGTCTCATCGCATCACTTGTGTGTTTCTGCAGGTTTACTTTGCCATATAGACGACGCCTGTATCAGCAGCCCGTGTAGGGAGGGCTCCCAATGTGACACCAACCCCATCAGTGGCATGTTTAACTGTAACTGTCCGCCAGGGTATGTCGGCAGCACTTGCAACGTGGATAGAGATGAGTGTAGCATCGGTGAGAAGCATCTCTATAAATCATCTTAAGGCATCCGTTCCTTCTCTCCAACACTGACACCTTCCCCATTTTATTTCTCAGGAAGCAACCCCTGCGAGCATGGTGGTCAGTGTGTGAACACCGACGGCTCCTTTACCTGCAATTGTGTGAGGGGTTATGCCGGGCCCCGCTGTGAACAGGACGTCAACGAGTGCGGATCCAACCCTTGCCAGAACGACGGCACTTGCCTGGACCGCATCGGAGAATACACTTGCATCTGCATGCCTGGTACGCTGCTTAATTTCTTAAAAATGTGCTTACACAGTAGGAATATCCATAATTTACACAGAATGGACTTACTCTGTGTTGACATCTTGCAGGATTTGAGGGCACTCACTGTGAGACGGAGGTGAATGAGTGTCTCAGCTCTCCTTGTTTGAACCAGGGGAAATGTCTGGACCAAGTCAGTCGCTTTGTTTGCGAGTGTCCAGCAGGTTTGTACACATGAGGTCATGCAACCATGAAATATATATTTTTTAACTAGAAGTTCCTTTAATAGCAATAAATGTATTACCGCGCTTGTGTCCTGAAACATTATCGCTCTATTTCGTAGCGTGCTGAAATTAAATGGCATTCAGTGACAATCTCAAAAATAGCCATGGTTTTGGAAATCTCAGATCCAAAACCATGGCAAGTCGTTTTCCCGGCCAAACAAGGCCATTTTATCTCAGATCGGCGTGAGATGACATCATTGGAGCGAATGCATGCTGGTGTGGTTTTTCCAATTGTAGACAGGAGGAGCTTTATGTCCATGTTTACAATACAGTTGAGTGCATTGATAACATAAAAAGTGGAATGTTACTCTAACTGCTTTAGTAAGGTGGAATAAAAGCTCAGCAGAAAAAAAGACGGTAGACAGAAAGTCGAGAATCATTTTTATCGGAGACTTTTACGTTGTCAAAACATGTCAAGGGATTTTTTCACATACCAATCACACAATAATAACAAACACAATAATATCGGATTTGAACCGAGGATGTTGTTGTGGCTTGTGCAGCCCTTTGAGACTCTTGTGATTTAGGGCTGTATAAATAAACATTGATTGATTGATATAATAACGCTACGCTTCACATCCAGTCTGACTACCAAAACAATGAAATATAATCTTACATTACGATCACACTTTTTCAAAAATGTGTTGTAATGTAATCTGTGATATTTCTACCCAAATAAATGTTTATTGCAGATTGAAATAAAGTGTGTATTACTTTATAACCTGTTCTGATTGATAGTGCGTATTTACAGAATATTTAACTGGCTAAATATTACATTTTTATTCATAAATAGAGAAGGTTAAAACATTGTTATGCAGAGATATGAATACCATTAACTTGTACAACATGTAATGTACAGAATATCCGAAACATTTATTCAGGTAGTAAAATCACAGATTACATTACCAAACGCCTTTGACGATCAAACCATGATCGTACAAATCCACATTTGTGTTATTAATGTGTGAAAATGGTATCTAAACATGATGTGGCTCCTCCTCTGAATGCAAGTGCTCCTACTGCAGTAATAGAAATTCTGTATTCAAAATACAAAATATGGCAAGACACCAACATACTGCAAGTATTTTTTAATTCTCAGTAAAATTTTGTTTATGTGCTTTTTTTG
Source organism: Nerophis ophidion (assembly GCF_033978795.1). Lineage (NCBI taxonomy): Eukaryota > Metazoa > Chordata > Actinopteri > Syngnathiformes > Syngnathidae > Nerophis > Nerophis ophidion. The sequence continues at coordinate 26,851,878 of NC_084636.1, read as the reverse complement.
TAGAGCTTCTTAAAAAAAGCATAATTTAAAAACACTTTGTTAAAGCAAACTAATTGTCCAGCCATGGTGATAATATCTTCAAAGTTGTCTAAGGTCCACTTGTAATTACAAAAGAAAATCATATTTATCTGCAATTATACACAAATCAACTATTAACAAACTGCAACTAATCACAATTAAAAAGGTCTGACAGACCTTTTTTTTTTAAACAGTTAGCCATTTTTGTTCTTCCAGGCTTCAGCGGTGAAACGTGCCAAATAGATATTGATGAGTGTTCCAGCACGCCCTGTTTAAATGGAGCCAAGTGCATCGACCGCCCAAACGGATATGACTGTGAATGTGCTGAAGGTAAGACCTAAGCCTACGACTTCTTCATGTGTTGAATAAAAGGGCACTCAACCACCCCCTCCTGCTTTTCTAGGCTTCACAGGTCTATTATGCGATGAAAATATCAACGACTGCCAGCCGGAGCCATGCCACCACGGCGTGTGTAAGGATGGCATCACCACCTTCTTCTGTGAGTGCCAGCCGGGATACATGGGCTCCATCTGTAACATCCAAGTCCAGGAGTGCCACAGCAACCCCTGTCAGAACCGAGGACGCTGCATTGACCTTGTCAATGCCTACCAGTGTAACTGCCCCCCTGGGACTGCAGGTAAACCCACATTCACGTCCTGAACGGTATTTAAAACAAACAAGGTTGATCATTATTTTAAAATCTTGCATCTGATACTATTTTTTTAACCATTTGCTGTATGTATCAGTGGTCCCACATTAGTTGGAAATGTCCTTGCCAAAAAAATCAAGTCATGATGCTGTCTGTCGGTTTAACGCTAACAAGCTGCGTTTGTCCAGGCCGCCTTTGACGGACTGTGCATTAACACTGTAACTCTGCACTTATCACGCTTGTCACAACAACATCGCAACATGAGTGGTACAGGAGGGCACAAAAACTAGCGTTAGCTACAGTGCTAACGTTACAGTCTTTTATTTTTTTTTCGCAGCAGGCTTGGTTATCATATTTAAAGAAGAAAAGTGTCCCCTCGATTATCACACGGGTTAAGTTCCAGATCCCTTGGAGTTATATTTCCTCAGAGTTGGGTTGATATTTATTTTATGATTTTTTTGTAATACTATAAGACAGTGGTTCTTAACCTTGTTGAAGGTACCGAACCCCGTTAGTTTCATATACACATTAACCGAACCCTTCTTAGTGAAAAATAAAATGTATATATTTTTTTCAAATTCAAGACAAAGATGTGTGTTTTTGGTAACACTTTAGTATGGAGAACATATTCTAAGTGACAAAGACTTAATTTAGAGGTTTTTGGACACTAGGGGAACATATTTTAAGTAACAAAGACTTAATTTGGAGTTATTTGGTTAGGGTTAGGGTTAGGGTTAGAGGGTTAGTGGTATAATAAGGCCATGCCGAATAAGGCATTAATAAGTACTTAATGACTAATTAAGAGCCAATATGTTACTAATTTGCATGTTAATAAGCAACTAATTAATGGTGAATATATCCCCCATACTAAAGTGTTACCATGTTTTTTTACTGGTGCACAAAGTGAACCGTGCATGAACATCACCTTGTTCAAAGAACAAAACCGACACTAAACTCTCACTAGACTGCATAAACTCACAACAAATTACACCTGCAAATCAGTGTGACTTCTGCTGTTGACGTATCCGTAATACGCCGATAAGGAGAAGTTTTTATTGAGACGATGAGTCGGGTGTGTTTTGACCTCTGCCGAACCCCTGAAGCCGACTCACCGCACCCCTTGGGTTCGATCGAACCAAGGTTAAGAACCACTGCTATAAGACTACTTAAAACACTTTTTATGCTCTTAAAACACTTAATACACTCTAAAACCTACATTATTTTAACATGAAACTCAATGTAATGATAGTAATTAAGATGTGTAGCAGAGCCTGTATTGTAAATTTTACTCATTTTTATATAGTTTGTAGTCCAGCAACTAGATCCTCTGCTTTACTTTTTATTTTTGAACAGTTCCTCCTAGGTTGAACAGCTTCCAAAACATCCCTGATTGTAAGTGCGTGTTGCAGTCACAAGTCTAGGTCAAGTGGCATTACATTTCCTTGTGGATTAGTACATTTAGCCCTGTGCAGTGTATCACCCTGAGGCTTGGTACGAGCACATGAACTGTCCGGACTTGACCAAAAGTAGCCTTTATTTTCACTTTCCATTGTCTACTTCCTCTCTTCTGATGTTCCTCTCTGGAAAGTTTTCTTTGTGTCCCACGTGCTAATGTTGTGACACACTGCAGTTGTACTAAATATTTGCTGAAGGGCAGGTTTGTTCACATTTTTTTACTTCCTGCTCACCGTTTTTTCAAAAGCTGCGCTCGAGCACCCCCTGCAGTACAACTGACTGTACTCCGTATAGAGACAGACTCCTAGAGGGACGTTATTCATAGTTGATTAATTGCTTTTTGCTTTTCTCAGGTGTGAATTGTGAGATCAATGAAGATGATTGTGCCGGCAACCCGTGCGAGTACGGAGAGTGCCAGGATGGCATAAATGAGTACAAGTGTGTGTGCACTCCAGGATACACAGGTATTTTTTGGTGTACACCAGTAAGCGCAATATATTCAGAATATAATTTGACCGTACTCTGACCAGAAATATATTATCTAACAGGAATCAAATGTGACGTGAATATCAACGAGTGTAACTCCAATCCGTGTATGAGTGGGGGAACGTGCATGGACGAGATTAATGGGTTCCACTGCCTGTGCCCCCCAAGCACCCACGGCCCCCTGTGTCTCACAGGGATCGACCACTGTGAGCGTCAGCCTTGTGTGCATGGGCAATGTATTGAACAGCAACACGGGTAGGATGTTGTTTATCTTTATACTGTATGTCTTATTGGGATCTACTATGCAGTCATTTATCATATTTGAGTGACTGTGGTCAGGCTTTGATCGCATTCTTGTCTCTACTAATAGCTACCACTGCGAGTGTGAAGCCGGTTGGATAGGACAACACTGCGAGCAGGAAAGGGACGAATGCCAGCCTAATCCGTGCCAAAATGGTGGCTCATGCTTGGACCGACATAACGGCTACACCTGCGTGTGCCAACCTGGTTTCAGAGGTAGATATAGTTACAAGGAATATATATATATATATATATATTAATTGGATTATCCAGAGAATAGTACTCGATACCGTGGTAGAGCGCAATTTTTATGTGTGGGAAAAATCACAAGACTACTTCATCTCTACAGAGGGGTTCCCTCAATCGTCAGGAGAAATCTCCTGACGATTGAGGAAACCCCTCATGAAACAGTTCTGTAGAGATGAATTAGTCTTGTGATTTTTCCCACACACATATGTATATGGTGGCCTGTTTTGAAAAAGCTTCACCCCCTCCTCTGTTCTTAGGTTTGAACTGTGAGAAGAACATAGACGAATGCGCATCCAATCCCTGTTACAACCAAGGCATCTGTATCGACCGAGTCAACGGTTACACTTGTCAGTGTAGTCCACCATTCATAGGTGTGTATCTACTGTAGTCTGTTATTACCCTTTTCCAAAGTACTGTACCTTCATGGCTCCAGGGTTTCTCAAGAAATCGCAATCTTGATTCGCACTTACATGCAACTTCATTGCTAAAAGCCGTGCCATTTAACTCAAAGACTCACGCTGTGCTGTTGCGAGCATGAGAAGAAGTGCTGGCCATCATTCTAATGAGTGAGATGGAATCATTTTGTCGCGTGGTGTAGGTGACAAACCCCGAGATGCAGAGATAGCAGGCTTTGTCCAGGAAAACATAATTTAATGTCCAAAAATGTAAGGCAAAACACAAACCAGGAAAACAGGAGACAGGAAACAGGAACAAGAATCAGGAACCAGGGAACAGCTCACAAGTGACGAGGAACCAGAGAGAACTGGAGACAGAAAGTAATCCACGTCATACAACGACAGGAAGTAGCGACATTGACAATGACAAGTCGAAATGACAATACTCCGGCACAGACTGGATGGCAAGGCAGGTTTAAATAGTATCTGGCTGATTGACACCAGGTGTGGCCAGGTGCCAATCAGCCGCAGCTGAGGGGAAGCGGCGCTCAGGGAGACAAACAGGAAACAACCAAAATAAAAGCGCTGACAGGAAACAAAGACAAACACAGAGGAAAAACTAAAACATAACCAAACTGTCAGGGACAAGCCTGACACATTTAAGAGCTTGCAAAATAATCGATTGCATTGATTAATAGACTTATTTTTTGTTACGTGCAGAAATGTATTAGAGAGCAAGCAATCATGCCATGTTTTTGACTTTATGGATAGTTTTTTTGTATATTTTTTCCCCTGTCAACTGTCCTTCCGGGACCTCTTATAAAGAACGAGAAAAAGAAAGAGTTTTCTTTAAAGTAACTTGTAAAGTATTCTGTTGCTTTGAGCTGATGCAGTCTGTTTTATTTTTATAAGACATGAGGTCCAAAGTGTACATAAAAAAAGGCAAAAACACTTTTGTGTATTGAATGTAGAACTTGTTGCTTTACTTCTGCTTCCGATAATGTAAAATAGATCAAACAGAGCCATTAATTACACTGCTAGCAGATGCTACTAATAGTGGTTTGACAAATAAAAATGTCTATAATTGTCACAATCACATGTTAAACTTTGTAAAACAGATCAGAGGAAATGTTTGCTTTGATTAGATTTCCTGACTGCCAGTCCCATAAACCCTATTTTAACGACAGAACATGGAAATTAGTTACTTATGAGAGATGTTTTCTTTTCATCCAGTGGCAGACACGTGATTGTGCGCACAGGCGATTAAAACATTTTCCTCCATATAAGTGTCTTCTTATTTTAAATATAATTTACACATTATTGTACTTGTAATATATCACTAATAGTTATAACAGTATAAAGTCACCTTAAGATGGTCTTAATCATTTCTCCATAGCTTGTGTAATAGATAGATGGGAGAAAAAAGCATTGTCCTCTGTACGCGAAAAACTTGACAACATTTAAACTTAAACAAACCATAAACACACTTATGATTCGTCTTTAATTTTATTATGAATATTTTACATTGCTTGCTAGATATAATTAATCATATACCCATTATTTAAAGCCGCTTACATCAGCCTCTTGACAGACTGAGACTTACTTTTCGCCGTGGCTACATATGATCTTTGTGCGGCATGATGGTAAAGTTCTTTCTCTCAGTCAAGAACAAGAAGAGGGCAAGACAACTCACAGGCAAACAGAGACAATAACAGTATAGATTAGAGATTAGATCGACACGATTAAAAAACATTACAGGCTTAATTTTTTACAATTAACGCTATAATTTGGCTGTTTCTAGCTGCTCGGATAAAAGTTGTAAACTACACCCTCATTCTCTTTAAGTGGGTGTTCACTTGTCCTTTTCCCAACCATGTGCAAGATAAAAACTGTTGGCTTGATCATTAAAAAATGTTTATAATGTCTATGTAGGTAAAAATTGCAAAGACGAGCTTGTCCCTTGTGCCTCTCATCCATGCGAGAGGGGAGGTGTTTGTCGTCCCACTGCAGACTATACCTCTTACACCTGTCGATGTCCTGCTGGATGGCAAGGTATGTACAGTATGCGGTTTATGAGCCAGAGAAAAAAATATTTGCTGTCATCAATGTTGAGTTGAGATTTGTTTATTGATTTCCAGGGCCACGCTGCTCTGAGGATGTAAATGAATGCAAAAAGAACCCTTGCAGGAACGGCGGTCGCTGTGTGAACAGCCCGGGCAGCTACATGTGTAAATGTGAGCCTGGATACAGTGGACACAACTGTCAGACAGATGTGGACGATTGTTCACCCAGTGAGTGTATAAATGAAAAATAAAATAAATTAATTTAATGGATTGTCTGCATTCATTCAATCAATCTGCTTCTGCTTCCCAGACCCATGCTTAAATGGTGGCTCCTGTGTGGATGATGTCGGAGGTTTCGCCTGCGAGTGCCATCCAGGTTTCGAGGGGGGCCGTTGCGAAAGGGAGATCGACGAGTGTGCCAGCCAGCCTTGTTGGAATGGAGCCAGCTGCCGGGATCACGTCAACAGCTTTGTTTGCGACTGTCGGCCAGGCTTCGATGGAATCCTGTGCGAACACAACATCCAGGAATGCACTGAAAGGTGTGCAACTTCATGTCATTTTCATTTGGTCACTTACGCCGTACTCACACTGGTCAGATCGGGCCGTGCTTGGGCCCACTTCACAACTTAAGTATGGTGAGTGCACTGAGCTGCGCCCAAGCATGGCACACTTCTGCTCCTATGGCATGATTGGAAGAGGTGGGCCGAGGCACGGCACGCATGTAAAGTTAAAGTACCAATGATTGTCACACACGCACTAGGTGTGGCGAAATTATTTTCTGCACTTGACCCATCACCTTTGATCACCCCCTGGGAGTCGAGGGGAGCAGTGGGCAGCAGCGGTGGCCGCGCACGGGAATCATTTTTGGTGATTTAAACCCCAATTCCAACCTTTGATGCTGAGTGCCAAGCAGGGAGATAATGGGTCCCATTTTTATAGTTTTTGGTATGACCCGGCTGGGGTTTGAACTCACAACCTACCCATCTCAGGGCAGACACTCTAACCACTAGGCCACTGAGTAGGCAACCGTAACCCTCGACAGTAGTGAGATCGCATTGTGTAAATTCTTGATATAAAAAATACATAGTAAAAATCAAATATGTAGACTCAAAATAATCAAATATTCAATCCCTTTACACACTCGCTAACCTACAACTTCATTAACTAATTCAATTAATAATCAAGAAATTAAAGACAACCTATGATGATTTTAACCTACATTTACCATACCTCTTTGTGGTCTCTGTAATATGTATTGGATATGCTTGGTGTAAATTTTGCTCTACAGTCACATTTATACCCCACTTGTTTTAGTCTGTCTGCAGGATTTTTGTTTGTAGAGGCAATTCCCAATTGCGATTGACACTGTCTACGCCTTGCCTTCTGCAAAAGTATCATAATTCATATTTACAAACTGTACACTGCTAAATTTAGAAGATGGACGTCACCACTGTTTTTTTTTAGTCCCAGTCAAAAATAAACTTATAAAAAAAAAAAAAAACTTTTTTCACTTTTTTCACTTTTTTTTGTTTTTAAACTTATAAACAGGTTTAATATATAGATTAGCCAGTCACATTACAGTTGGTAATATGTTTGTTTGTGCCTGCAGAAATTAACATATTGCTGTTATAAATGTTATTGTGGAGCAGCATTTATGCAAAATGTACACCCCGGTGTATCCAATAAATAATATCTAGACCACAAGGAAGTGTGTTAAATTGAGTTCAGTATCATCAGGTCATTTTTAACTGATTGTTTTTTGTGTGGATGAAGCAGGACCAGCAACAGTACCTGAACTATTTGTTGTTCTCGTACTAACGCTTAGCTCAGACTCTCTTCCAGTGTCTGTCTACAGAACTAAGCTTTCTGGGTAAGGAAAACGTTTTGAAATAAATTCACGTCCTCATTTGCTGGAACATAAACCAAGGATCGATATGGTCAAGCTCTTTTGAAGTGTAAAATGTAAACTGATATTGTATTTAAAAAAAAAAAAAAAGAATATGTAATTAGTGCAAGTTTTGGAAAAAGCTGCCAAAAATTCAGGCAATCATGGAAAAAGTGTGGATCAAGCTAGGGACTCCAGAACGGTGCAAACGTTGTAGTGCGAGTACCTCATTTAAAGCCACTTTCACTAGTCTAAGATTTTAATAATTTTGCTTTTTCCCCTCCAGCTCCTGCCTGAATAACGGGTCATGTATCGATGGCATTAACACCTTCACATGCCGATGCCGCCCGGGCTTCCACGGCACATTCTGCGAGCACGAGAAGAATGAATGCAACTCCCAACCTTGTAAGAATGGCGGCATCTGCACCGACGGCCTTGGGACCTACCGCTGCACCTGCCCTGTGGGCTACAGTGGATACAACTGCCAGGTATATTTTATCATTGGATGTGAGACATTGGAGATCCAGCTGACCTGAATACAAGACATAATTATTCTGGTACCTTTAATTTAAAACAATCCAAATTCTCCAGGGGGTCTGCTGAGGCACTGCAGGGGGGTCGTAAAATATTTAGTTGATGTGGACTTTGTCATGTATATTTTTTCTACAAATTTAAAATTTTTAAATACACATTAAAATTGATATACACACACTGCAGTATTATTTATAAATTACATTGGTATGGACTCCTTACCCACTGTAGCTTGCAGTTTTAAAATAAAAACATAAAATAATTATTATGCTAGCATTTAAGCGCAAGCGATTAGCAGTCTAATTGCCTGCTAGCAATTACCACTGTAGATGCCATCTAGCGACTTGCAGACTACTTGACCACTAGCGATTAGCACGATAGTCGCCAGTTTGCAATTAGTGCTGTAGTTTCCAGCTAGGGATATGCAAACAAGATTCCACCTTGCAATTTGCGGACAGGTTGCTAGCTAGGGATTAGTGCTCTAGTTGTCAGCTAGCTTCGCGGCAGTACTGTTATTATTTGAATATCTTAGTTTTGCACAATAACAAGTTACCTTTATGACCAGTTTAATATATATATATATATATATATATATATATATATATATATATATATATATATATATATATATATATATATATATATATATATATATATATATATATATATATATATATACGTATATATATATATATATATATATGTATGTATGTGTATATATATATATATACATGGTTATATATATATATATATATATATTCTACAAGATATATAAGAAGGGGGTCCCTGCTCCATCACTCCATTAGTTTAGGGGTCTTTGGCCTGGACAATGTTAAGACCCTGTTGTAGAGAGTACAATGAAATTGTGTGCAATTATATTCAGTGCAGTATAGATTAAAAACAGCCTGAATTGTATGTTTAGCTGCCCTATATTTATAAATAAACATTGCACAGTTAGGTTAATATTGCACAATGGTTACAATTAACAGTTCATTAAACATAAAGATACACGTGACGTGACAAGGAGAAGTTACTGTATACAGTACTCATCATCATATGTGGTTATATCAGCCACCAAATATTTGTTTGAATGTTTGCAGAATTTTGTCAACTTGTGCAGTCGAGTGCGCTGTCACAACGGTGGCTCCTGCTCTCAGTCGGCGACCTCCTGGACCTGCCATTGTCAGATGGGATGGACAGGGCGTTACTGTGACGTGCCCAATATGTCTTGCCAGGACTTTGCTGCCAGAAACGGTAAGTGATCTTGCTGTTTTACATCACGCATACACGTTTTAAATCGCACACATTATTGAAATAATTGAATATGCTTTTCTCTTAATCCCGTAGGTCTGGATGTGGAGAATGTTTGTAAGAATGCAGGGCGGTGTGTGAATGTGGGGTACTCCCACCAGTGTCAGTGCCAGCCTGGATACACAGGCAGCTACTGTGAAGATATGGTTGATGAATGCCAGTCCAACCCTTGCCGCAATGGAGCGACGTGCAAGGACTATCAGAGCACGTATGAATGTGTCGTAAGTAGCTTTTCTGACCCTGCGTCCATTGTGGATCTGATAGAGTACCACACATGCATTACACTGGCATTGTTCCTCTAGTGTAAGCCAGGCTACCAGGGGGTGAACTGTGAGTATGATGTTGACGAATGCCACTCGAGGCCCTGTATGCATGGAGGAACGTGCATCAACCTCATCAACCACTTCACCTGTGCCTGCCCACCTGGAACACATGGTTAGCCTACAGATTGAGAACCAGCACTTTTTTTTAGTTTTCATGATGGATAAAATGATCTGCTTCTTGTGTAGGGCTGCAGTGTGAAGTGAACCTGGACGACTGTGCACCCAAGCCTGGCTCCTGGGAGCCCCTTTGTAGGAATGGGGGACAGTGTGTCGACGGAATAGGACGCTACGCTTGCTCTTGCCCTCCAGGTTTTGTGGGGGAGCACTGCGAGGGAGATCTGAACGAGTGCCTGTCTGAGCCTTGCCACGCCCCGGGAAGCCTTGACTGCGTACAACTTATCAACGATTATCAGTGCCGCTGCCGCCTAGGATACACGGGTATGTAAGGAAGTATTATGGTAGCAAAATTATTTGCGAACGTGTATCTCAATCTGTGCGCGTGTAATCCAATTTGCGTGCGTGTGTACTAGTTTGTGTGTCTGTATATTGATCCGAGTGTGTCTATTCAGATCTGTGTATATGTGTTTTAGATCCGCAAACATGGGTTTTAAGTTGTCTGTCTGCCCCTAATCAGAAAGAACCCTCGAAATGCTTACACGTGACTTGTGCGACACTTCCAATAAGATTTGAGCAAGCGTATACAGATTTGTGAGCGTGTAATACAACTTGTGTGCTGGCTTTCAAAAATGCAGGTGTGTAGAGTCTATGATATGCTGGAAGCAGCAACGCTCTATTGGCTGTCTTTTTTACACGTGACTTTTGCAACACTTGTGCAACACACGGCCCGGTGGTTGGGGACCACTGAGTTAGAGCATCCAGATTCGTGAGCGTGTAATACAATCTGCATGTGCATATCTGAGGTGTGCCTACATTTAACCACCCACGGAAAACATCACGCAATTTGAACCAATCAGAAACAACATACAGCTGAGGTGCATGAAAGGGAAACGGCAAGACCCGATTTACGTTGTTTCTGATTGGTTTAAATTATGTAGTGTCTTCTGAGGTTGGTTAAATGTAAGCAGAGTGGACTGTTCATTTCGATCCATCAATCAGAGCTACTCGAACGACGGCAAGCTGCGAAAACCAAAGTTTATGAATATGAAAAAAAATATAAAATAGTGAATGGGGATTAAAAGCGTAACAAATGTAAAGTGAGAAAGCGTGAACCTTGTCAACTCTGTGCGAGTGTTCGAGCGTGGTCCATCGTGGTTAACTTCAACACAGAATAACATGGTTATTGCATGGTTGCTAGGCGCCGACTAGTGGTGAGCATAAAGTAAGTTACAGACAGACAACTCTTTTTAAAGGCCTACTGAAACCCACTACTACCGACCACGCAGTCTGATATTTTAAATATCAATGATGAAATCTTAACATTGCAACACATGCCAATACGGCCGGTTTAGTTTACTAAATTGCAATTTTAAATTTCCCGCGAAGTATCCTGTTGAAAACGTCGCGGAATGTTGACGCGTGCGCGCGACGTCACTGGTGCTAGCGAACATGTTCTTCTACCACCGCTCACGGCTAAAAGTCGTCTCTTTTCATCGCATAATTACACAGTATTCTGGACATCTGTATTGCTGAATCTTTTGCAATTTGTTCAATTAATAATGGAGACTACAAAGAAGAATGCTGTTGTTGGAAAGCGGTGTATTGCAGCTGCCTTTAGCAACACAAACGCAGCCGGTGTTTCCTTGTTTATATTGCCGAAGATGAAGCTTTACAATGGATCAGAGCGGTCAAGCGAACATGGTTCCCGACCACATGTCAACCGGCAGGTTTTGGTGAGAAAATTCTGGTAATAAGTCGGCTATTACCGGAGACATGAGCGGAGCTTGCGTCCTCCTGCAGCTGCGTGGCTTCCCTCCGACTTTCAGGTACCATATAATCTCACTAAAACACTCGTAACACAATAAGCAGATAAGAGATTTTCCAGAATTATCCTAGTAAATGTGTCTAATAACATTTTTTTTTTCCCCTTCACTCTCACTATACTCATCCACGAATCTTTCATCCTCGCTCAAATTAATGGGGAAATTGTCGCTTTCTCGGTCTGAATCGCTTTCGCTGCTGGTGGCTATTACTGTGAACAATGTGAGGATGTGAGGAGCTCTACAACCCGTGACGTCATGCGCACATCGTCTGCTACTTCCGGTACAGGCAAGGCTTTTTTATTAGCCACCAAAAGTTGCGAACTTTATCGTCGATGTACTCTTCTAAATCCTTTCAGCAAAAATATAGCAATATCGCAAAATGATCAAGTACGACACATAGAATGGACCTGCTATCCCCGTTTAAATAAGAAAATCTCATTTCAGTTGGCCTTTAAACATTCAAATGAATCCACTTTGCCTACATCTACCCAACCACGGAAGACACTACACGATATGAACCAACCAGAAACATTGTAAAGCGGGTCTTTCACTACCTCAGCTGTATGTTGTTTCTGATTGGTTTAAATTGTGTAGTGTCTTTCTTTGTGGGTTAAATGTTGGCAAACATCAAATACGCACACGCCGATTGTATTACATGCACGCACTTCTGAATGTGCCTGCACACGTATTATGCGCTCACAAATTGGATTGCATGTGCAAAAATGTTAATATGATTGCAAATAATTTTGCTATAATAATACTTACAGTATGTAATAATACTTATTATACAATAATACTTCCGTACGTATGTCCATTTTTTTTTTGTGTTTGCCGGAAGTTGCTTTGATTCTCCTCCAATTTATCGAGTCCTCTTCTTTCCTTAGGTCGTCATTGTGAGTCCATGGTGGATCTGTGTCTGTCCAAGCCGTGCCATAACACTGCCGTCTGCTCCATGAACATGAGCTCAGTCCATGGCTACACCTGCTCTTGTCCTCCTGTAAGTTTTCCGATGACACTTCTTTACGAAAGCCACCTAAGTTGTATTTTTGACTTGGTTTAATAACCAGTAACACAAATAAATGCCTGAAGATTGCTCATTCTTGTAGACAATTTTGAACATGTCAAAATGATTCAGAGATATTGAACTTTGCTAGCTAGCGTGCTAACTCTAGCCAAATACCTGTAACAGGATCAATACAACGTTGAAGGGGACGGTGTAGCAACTACATAGGAGCACATAACTTAAAGACCTACTGAAACCCACTACTACCGACCACGCAGTCTGATAGTTTATATATCAATGATGAAATATTAACATTACAACACATGCCAATACGGCCGGTTTAGTTTACTAAATTACAATTTTAAATTTCCCGCGGAGTTTCTTGTTGAAAACGTCGCGGAATTGAAGGGGACATATTAGCGCAGCACCACTTGCGGCTAAAAGTCGTCTCTTTTCATCGCGCGATTACACAGTATTCTGGACATCTGTGTTGCTGAATCTTGTGCAATTTGTTCAATTTATATTGGATAATTCAAAGTAGAAAGATGGAGGTGGGAAGCTTTTAGCCTTCAGCCACACAAACACACGGTGTTTCCTTGTTTAAAATTCCCGGAGGTGAAGCTTTACTATGGATCAGAGCGGTCAAGCGAACATGGTTTCCGACCACTTGTCAACCGGCAGGTTTCGGTGAGAAAATTGTGGTAAAAAGTCGCCACTTACCGGAGATCAGCGGAGCTTGCGCCGTCCATGCAGCTGCCGTGATTTCCCTCAGACACTGGCGTCAACACACCCGTGGACACACCCCTCTGACTATCAGGTACTATTTAACTCACTGAAACACTAGCAACACAATAGAAAGATAAGGGATTTTACAGATTTATCCTAGTAAATGTGTCTAAAAACATCTGAATCGCTCCCAATGGAATTGCCTTTTTTTTTAAACTTTATTTATTAAATTTTTTTTTTCTAGTCCTTCGCTTTTAATATCCTCAGCCACGAATCTTTTATCCTTGCTCAAATTAATGGGGAAATTGTCGTTTTCTTGGCCCGAATAGCTCTTGCTGCTGGAGGCTCCCATTATAAACAATGTGAGGATGTGAGGAGCCCTCACAACGGGGACGTCATCGTCTGCTACTTCCGGTAAAGGCAAGGCTTTTTTATTAGCGACCAAAAGTTGCGAACTTTATCGTCGATGTTCTCTACTAAATCCTTTCAACAAAAATATGGCAATATTGCGAAATGATCAAGTATGACACATAGAATGGACCTGCTATCCCCGTTTAGATAAGAAAATCTAATTTCAGTAGGCCTTTAATTATCTAACTTCAAAAATGATTTGTGGCATGACAAATTGCATTGCACGACACAGCAGCTACAGAACCAATGTTATAAAACAGTAAAGAGAAAACTGCTCGTTCAGCATTAATATGAGTAATGAGATTTATTTGTAAATAACATTACAGCATTAATTTCACACTAACAATAGAGTTGCGCAACTTACATTTTTAGCACTTGAGATATATAGATACATCATTTATAGTTATAAATTACAGCTGATATTGCCAGCGTGCGTTAATTAAAGACCCTGTCAGTTATTCACAATTTTAGACCACGTACCCGGCGACTATAGGAGTTTTAGCATTTACAAGAGAACCTTTGCTGGTTGTCGCCAAGTAGCACATTCCATTTTTCTTTAGCTGCCTTAAGATTTGATAGCGAATGATTACTTGTACATATTATTGAATTGACCAATCAATCCCCCTACTTACTGTACGTCACAGTGACTTGCCTCCGAGATTTATACTTACTAAATGCTTGTTTTCCTCTTAACTAACCTCTTACCCTTTTTAAATTCTCATGCTTGCTCCAGAGGGTCAAACCATGGCAGAGGTATAGTAGACAAGCTGTACATCTTTAGCAAATTTTGGAACCCCTTTTTCCCCTGCAAAGATTTATTGTCACCTTATGAATGTGTCACACCTGGATTTTTTTTTTTTTAGGGCTTCACTGGCTTCAACTGTGGCGAACTAGAAGGTTATAGCTGTGCCAAGCTACAATGCCAGAACGGCGGCAACTGCGTGGAGCCACCAGTCGGCCAGCTCTACTGCCAGTGCCAGCCAGGCTTTAGCGGGCCACACTGCGAGAACAAGCAGACGTGCTCGATTCCCTGCCAAAACGGCGGAACCTGCATTAACGACCCTTCTAACCCTTGCCGCTGCCCCACGCATTTCTCCGGACAATACTGTGAGAACAAAGTGGCTGTACCACGCACACCTTCCTGCCCTTATCTACAGTGTGAGCACCAGTCGGGGGATAAAGTGTGTGACACTCAGTGTAACAACCACGAATGTCAATGGGATGGAGGAGACTGCTCACTGAACTGGAAGAAGCCTTGGGAGAACTGCACCGCCAGCGTTCCTTGCTGGGATTACTTTAAAAACGGACGTTGCGACAAGGAGTGCGACAACCCCGGCTGCCTTTTTGACAGCTTTGAGTGCCAGGACACCACACAGAGCGCCTGCAAGTATGTACTCCTTCCACTCAATTGATGCACAAACCGTGGCACCCAACCAACCACCTTTTTACTCTGGCCTCTCAGGTATGACAAGTACTGCGCAGACCACTACGGCAACCTCGTCTGCGACAGGAGCTGCAACACAGAGGCCTGTGGCTGGGATGGCCTGGACTGTGCCAGTGATACTCCGGCCAAAGTGATCGATGGCACTCTTGTCATCGTGGTTCGACTGCAACCTAAGGAGCTCATTGAAGACCTGGGTGGTTTTCTGAGGTCCCTGGGAGCTCTGCTACACACCAACCTGAAGGTAAAGCTTGATGAAAATAATGAGCCGATGGTGTACCCCTTCTACGGGCTGGAGGATGAACACGGGCAGCGCCTCCAAAGGAGTAGAGGCAGGCGTGAGATGGAGAGAGAGGTTATCGGGTAAGGGATAGTCCTCATTCTCCTATTTTGCATTTTTGTTCATTGTAAGTCTTTATTCACTTACCCTTTTTGTATACCAGTTCTGTGGTACACCTGCAAATTGACAACCGGGAATGTTCCCAAAAATCCGAAGACTGTTTCTCCAATACCAACGAAGCTGCTTCCTTCATTGCAGCGGCACACATCAAGGCTGACCTACCTTATCCTCTCGTGTCTGTTAACAGTATGTACAGCAGTGTTTGTACCAAGATCTCATTGGAAATAATTATTTACTGTTGTTTGGTGTGTGAGGGGTGGAGGGCATGACGAATCATTTTACTCAAACTGTTCTCTGTAATCCACAGGTGACTTGACGGGGACTCCAAACAAATTGTTTCCCATGTACATGGTTGGAGTTGCGGTTGTTGTCGTTCTGCTAATTCTGGTGTTGGGGATGCTCGCAGCCAAGAGGAAGCATAAACATGGTCTGCTGTGGCTGCCCGATGGCTTCATGGCCAATAAAAATGACAAAAGAAGAGAACCTGTTGGGCAAGATGACTTTGACATGACGTAAGTTGATGCATGATGTAACTGTGTGTTGTTTAGGCTACAATCCTCGCATTTCAGCAATCATTTTGTTGTAACTTTTCAAAGGATACTCCTATTGAAAGTAAACTTGGATTAGCACGGGTTCTTAACCATTTTGACCTTGGGGCCCAACTTTTCCAATACAGAGGGGCCTGGGATCCACTCAAATTTTAACACTGAATTACAGGGCTGTACGGTACGACAAATGTACCCGCAAATGCACCTAAAAATAGACTGTGCAACTTTTAAAAAAAAAAAAAAAAAAAATTTTGCACATGTGCGAATAGGGAAATCCCTATTCGCACATGTGCAAAATGACACGTTTTTTCATCTTATTATCCTCCCGAAATAAATCCATCCAAATTTGATCATTCTAGTGTACAATTTTCTCCCATCTGTGTAGCATGTTCGAAATAAACTGCATAACCCTAACTAAATGGACAAGTGATTGACGCGGAAGTGTCACTGATCACTCTGTTTGTCCCTCCCTCTTGCGCCATGCACAAAGGGGGGCGGGCTCACACACTCACACACTCTGTCTTCTAATTTGGAAGAAACAAGGTCTTAGTTGAAGGATCTGTAATATAGAAGACAATGGTTTTTTTACCACCTTAAAACTTAACACAGCTAGTAACTATGAAGGTCAAAGGGAATATTGAACAATAAATAAATGATTGAAGTGACAAACTTGCCATCCAAACATTACCGCGTTTGTTGACAAGAACATGCAGCCATGGAAGCCCATTCAATCTTCTGGTAGCAGAGGTAACACAAACCAGTGAAAGATCTCAAAGAGCTGCCGTCAGAGCTGAAAAATTGCCGCTGCTAGCCTACTAGGCTAAAAAAAAGCCCAGCTCTAGCTAAAGTGCATGTGAGACTCAGACTGAGCGTGGAGTCGCTGATGTTACACGTCACTAAGTCCCAGCGTGATGTGACAGGTCGTGACACTTACTTTGAGACAAGAGCTATAGTGATGCATGGTTGGTTATGGTATTGCAACAATTACTTTTTACTGTCAATATCAACTACCCAGTTTACATTTTTAATGCTTTCAGCTGGTGGTGTGCCTCTGCATTTTTCAATGAACAAAAATGTTCCTTGGAAACACTGCTGTACTGTAATGGTTGTTGGTGTGTTTGTTGAAATTTGCCTTTTCTCGGGTATTGTTTATCCATATTGGGTTACCTTGGAGAAAAAAAATCTGACCCATTGGGTATAAATAAAAATGAATGAAGTTAATATGAGTTTTTCTTCACACCAGAAACTTCAAGGGCCAAGATGGAGCCATTGATGGATGTCAGGGTCCAAGGTGGATGGATGATGAGGTTCCAGCAAAGATTCCAAGGGTAAGAGAGTTAAGAAAAACATGAAGTGAAAAGTCAGAATAGTTGGGATTGGTGAAGATAAATATGTTTTATTGTTGTCTTTTCGTAGAATGAAGACAAGCCCTTGCTCTCTAATTCTTCGGATGGGGTTGATCAAAGGGAGTGGACCCTGCAACATCGCAAGGCGGCTGACGTCATTCTAACTCCACCACAGGCAGACGTGGATGCAGGCTGTCTGGATGTCAACGTCAAAGGACCTGGTAAGAAATGCTTCAAGTCTTACAGCTAGCAATTGCTGGGTTGCAATCACGTGAACGTGAGGCACTTCCAGGTTTCAGTCGATGGTCTAGAGTCCCGTTAGGCTACTGTTTATTTACCTGCATCTGTACAAATTTGGATGCATTTTGAAAGGTTTCGAGGCAAATATATAAGCGATCATTAAACATTAAAAAAAGATGAAATGGATTCATACACTCTTAGGAAAATCACTTTTGAAAGCTTTAAACCATTCATCATTACCAATACGTTACTGCTTGCTAAAACCTCACTTCCTTGGACACACACACATTTAGAGAAGAAATTAACGGAGGCACATCATGTCTTTGCATTACAGGGGTCCACAAATTAAGCAATAATCAGTGAAAGCCAACGATGGGTTTATTCATTAATCATTAAGTAACATATTTAATTGACATAATGAGTGCCGTGCTGCTCTGATTCATGACACTAATTAGAAAAGAGAGAAGTTTGTTTGCAGTTGATTTCCTGCTACAACTATTAGTTTCATATACAATTTATGTCTGCAGTTGTTTTTATGATGTGAAATTAATATTTTGTCTCATTTAGCTATCAATGTCCCTGCTGTACAGCAATGTTTGCTGGTGATATCAAGGTTCAGTATATGCTGTTGAGCCTACGAGAGATATATTCATCTAGATAATACTATTAGGGATATTTTCTTGATGCTAACAAATGTCACAAAGACGTTATAATGTGGTCATTTATGTCAGATATAGAACTGCTTTCCTGCACAACAACTAAGCTTTTTATTTCTGTTCTGTTGGAAACAACAATATTTATTACTCAGATGTAACTTAACGTTAGTTTATTTGCAAAGCCAGTTCTTCGCAGTTATGTTTAGGCACAGCAACCACAAAAGAACACAAACTAATGCGATCTTTTTTACGTTTAGTTCTGGTCTCAACACTATATTTTAGTACAAAATTAAACTTGATTGCATCACGGAAAGTTTCTTCAACAAATCAAATGTTCAAACAAACGTTTTACAAAATGATCGCTGCAGACACAAGCATGGTCTAATTGTATTCCACAAGTTGATGAAAATTATATTTTTAAGAATTTCCTTCGACGCACTTCCGTTTTTTCCCCTGACTTTATTACCTGTATGAGCCACTTATTTCGGGACTATTTCTTATCTCTCTATTTGAACGGTTGGAACACCCCAGAACAGAACAGCAATACAGCATTTTCTGCTCAAACGCTACACTCACTCTCACTTGACCATTGTGTGAATTAGGCCGCGAAGAATAAGTACAGATATGACGTGATATGCGACCCAGCAATATTCAGCAAAACCTTTTCACTGCAAACATTGCTCCTCTCTCAGATGGTTTCACGCCGCTGATGCTGGCTTCTCTGCGCAACGGCGGAGGCCCCGACTGCACGATGCATTTAGACAAGGAGGATGACAGTGGAGAGGACGAACAAGGGCCGAGTGTCATCTCCGACCTGATCTCTCAGGGCGCTTCACTCATGGCCCAGACTGATCGCACGGGAGAAACGGCGCTCCACCTGGCCGCACGCTATGCCAGGGCCGACGCTGCCAAGAGGCTGCTGGATGCAGGTGCTGATCCCAACGCCCATGACAACATGGGCAGAACCCCCCTACACGCTGCCGTGGCAGCGGATGCACAGGGAGTTTTTCAGGTGGCACGACTTTTCTTTTCATTTAAAGTCTAACTGTACACTAAGTGTTTAATCATCTCAATAACTTCTCTCTTTTTGTCGTAGATTCTAATTCGCAATCGTGCAACAGATCTCGACGCCCGAATGAATGATGGCACAACTCCTCTTGTGCTGGCAGCCAGGTTGGCTGTGGAGGGTTTGGTGGAAGAGTTGATCCACTGCCATGCTGACATCAATGCTGTTGATGACCACGGTCAGTATCACACAAGTCAAGCCTTTTTTTTTTTTTTTTTTTCCTCGTTTGTTTATCAGGCATTGAACTGTTTTCAACATCCTGTTATGTCAGGCAAGTCCGCTCTTCACTGGGCCGCCGCAGTCAACAACGTAGAAGCTACACTTGTGCTCTTGAAGAATGGAGCCAACCGTGACATGCAAGACAATAAGGTTTGTTCAAATACAATTTGGTGTTTTCTTCATCTGCGCCCATAAACTATTCACTTCCACTGTTTAGTGCACGTCAAAACAAAAGACCATTTGATTCTTTGAGAAACTACAAAAAACTCTGAAAAAGACATTGCATCTTAATGAATTATACATGCAAAACAGCATCTGATACCAAATGACTTCTTTCCAAGAGAGTTGGAGCGTTTCTTCCTGTCACTCAAATGCACATCAGTAGCAAGACACCGCCTAGTAAAAATATCAGAGGAGGAGTTATGATGATAATGGTGATCAATGAAGAAGAGTCATCAAACAACTGTACAGCAGTGATAAAGACATTTTTTATGGTATTTTATTTTGAAAATCACTGAAACCAGGATTTGGCAAATACCAAAAATGGTGGTCCAAGAGGAGCTTCTAAAGGCTGAAATCATGGGTATCCCAGCACCATATAAATATCACCTTGAGCTACACAATGAACAATCCATTTTTTTAAAGTATTATGCTAAAGTTAAGCATATTAAACCATTTTAATATCATTAAACTATAAGTGGGGAGCACGGTGGTACATGGGTTAGTGCATGTGCCTCACAATACGAAGGTCCTGAGTAGTCCTGAGTTCAAGCTCGGGCTCAGGATCTTTCTGTGTGGAGTTTGCATGTTCTCCCCGTGATTGTGTGGGTTCCCTCCGGGTACTCCGGCTTCCTCCCACCTCCAAAGACATGCACCTGGGTATAGGTTGATTGGCAACACTAAATTGTCCGTAGTGTGTAAATGTGAGTGTGAATGTTGTCTGATTATCTGTGTTGGCCCTGTGATGCGGTGGCGACTTGTCCAGGGTGTATTCCGCCTTCCGCCCAAATGCAGCTGAGATAGGCTCCAGCACCCCCCGTGACACCAAAAGGGACAAGCGGTAGAAAATAGATGGGTGGTAGAGATGCGCGGATAGGCAATTATATCATCCGCAACCGCATTACTAAAGCCGTCATCCACCCGAACCAACATTTTATCCAAGCCACAACCGCCCGCCACCCGCCCGTTGTTATATATCCGATATAGACGATGCAAGGCATTAGTGAGGTTAGAAAGTGTACCTCCCTCCAAATAGCACAGACACAAGGGCTTTCTTGAATTGATTTATTTGAAGGCTTCCTTTCCCTTCAAATTCACCGTGAAAACTGTAATAAATAAAGCACGTTACAAACCTAAAAATAATAACATGCACAGCATGTGGATCAAACATTTTACCAAGTAAAATACCAACAAATGACAAACAAATACCTCGTTGGCCTGCATGCTTCTTTTAGGAGGAAATTGTGATCTTCTGGCTCTTAGAGCCCAAACGCTTAAAGTCCTTGTGACACTTTTTGGTCTTCGTTACAATCAGTTGCTCTCTTTCTCCCTTCTCATGCATCAAAAAATGTGTACTCATACATCCGTCCACAGACCAAACGAGACACTTCAAAATAAAAGTATCCCCACATACTGTTTCAAAGACTGCTGCTCGTTTTTCGTATGTGGGTAACAACATTTAATTATTCATAAATGGTTGATTTCTATAGGCTAGTAAGGTAAAGTGTTGTACCTGACAAGTTTGGGCTACCTTGCTTCTGCAGCCTTCATCAGAGGTGTCACGTGATGTTAGCGTGACGTCGTCTGTGACGTGTTATATGGATTGTTTGGATTGATACTTTTATTAGTAGATTGCACAGTTCAGTACATATTTCGTACAATTGACCACTAAATGGTAACACCCGAATAAGTTTTTCAACTTGTTTAAGCTTCAGCTCTCACTGGATCGGTTCGCAGCCGAGTGTGAATGAGAATCAGCACCTACAAATCCGAGTCCATGGTTCTCACCCGGAAAAGGGTGGAGACCCTGCCCCAAGTGGAGGAGTTCAAGTACCTAGGAGTCTTGTTCACGAGTGGGGGAAGAGTGGATCGTGAGATCGACAGGCGGATCGGTGCGGCGTCTTCAGTAATGCGGACGTTGTACCGATCCGTTGTGGTGAAGAAGGAGCTGAGCCGGAAGGCAAAGCTCTCAATTTACCGGTCGATCTACGTTCCCATCCTCACCTATGGTCATGAGCTTTAGGTCATGACCGAAAGGATAAGATCACGGGTACAAGCGGCCGAAATGAGTTTCTTCCGCCGGGTGGCGGGGCTCTCCCTTAGAGATAGGGTGAGAAGCTCTGTCATCCGGGAGGAGCTCAAAGTAAAGCCGCTGCTCCTTCACATCGAGAGGAGCCAGATGAGGTAGTTCGGGCATCTGGTCAGGATGCCACCCGAACGCCTTCTGAGGGAGGTGTTTAGGGCACGTCCAACCGGTAGGAGGCCACGGGGAAGACCCAGGACACCTTGGGAAGACTATGTCTCCTGGCTGGCCTGGGAACGCCTCGGGATCCCTCGGGAAGAGCTAGACGAAGTGGCTGGGAAGAGGGAAGTCTGGGCTTCCCTGCTTAGGCTGCTACCCCCGCGACCCAACCTCGGATAAGCGGAAGAAGATGGATGGATAGATGGAACTTGTTTAAGTCGGGGTCCACGTTAATCATCCATCCATCCATCCATCCATTTTCTACCGCTTATTCCCTTTCGGGGTCGCGGGGGGCGCTGGCGCCTATCTCAGCTACAATCGGGCGGAAGGCAGGGTACACCCTGGACAAGTCGCCACCTCATCGCAGGGCCAACACAGATAGACAGACAACATTCACACACTAGGGCCAATTTAGTGTTGCCAATCAACCTATCCCCAGGTGCATGTCTTTGGAAGTGGGAGGAAGCCGGAGTACCCGGAGGGAACCCACGCATTCACGGGGAGAACATGCAAACTCCACACAGAAAGATCCCAAGCCTGGATTTGAACCCAGGACTGCAGGAACTTCGTATTGTGAGGCCGACGCACTAACCCGTCTTCCACCGTGAAGCCCCACGTTAATCAATTCATGGTAAAAAAGTGAGTTCCCTGACCGAGAATCGAACCCGGGCCGCGGCGGTGAGAGCGCCGAATCCTAACCACTAGACTGTACCATCAAGTAATGTCAGGTACAACACTTTACCTTACTAGCCTATATAAATCAACCATTTAAAAATACACGTCAGTAGGCTAAATGAACCTCTTCAACATAACATTTAACTATGTATATATATTTCCGAATTGGTTCAACCGCCACCCGCCCGAATCTATTTAAAATCTATTTTAGATAGGTACCCCACCCCTCCCTCCCAGCTCAGCTTCACCCCAGTGAGTTCAAATCCCGCCCGAGTCATACTAAAGACTACACGAATGGGACCAATTACCTTCCTGCTTGGCACTCAGCATTAAGGTTTGTAATTGGGGGTTAAATCACCATAAATGATTCCCGGGCACAGCACCGCTGCCGCTCACTGCTCCCCTCACCTCCCAGGGGGTGATCTAGTATGTGTGACAGTCATTGGTACTTTAACTTTACCCCTGGCATAGTATCAAGGGGACATCAGACTTGACGAAATATAAAAAGTAAAAGATTTTCTCCACCCAAGGAATCGTTTTATAATGTTTCAAGAAGACATGATTAGGGGGGGAGCTTTAAGGGGGTCGCTTTAATGTCCGACGATTGAATTGATTGGATTGAATCTTTGCCTATTGAAGACAGTCCTATCTATTTTAGCTGGATTATTTTCTATATTTGCTAAATGTACTGTTTCATTAGACAAATACCCCATTGACATGGACTTGTTCATTTAGGAGGAGACCCCACTGTTTCTGGCAGCCAGAGAAGGCAGCTTTGAAGCGGCTCAGGTGCTCCTTGACCACTACTCCAATCGCGACATCACCGATCACCTGGATCGGCTTCCCAGAGACACCGCTCAAGAAAGAATGCATCACGACATCGTCCGCCTACTGGACCAGTACAATTTGGTTCACAGCCCCCACAACGGGCCCAATCACATGGGGGGAAACTCCTCGGTGATGTGCGGAGCCAACGGAGGCTTCATCGGCATGCGTCCTGGGCCGCAGGGGAAAAAGAGCCGCAGGGGCGCCGCAAAGATGGGAGGTGTCGGTGGGGGAACCAAGGAGCCGAAAGACATGAAGGCGAAGCGACGAAAGAAGCCTGCCGGAGGGGAGGGGCCGGCTGCAGGTGCCGGGGCAGCAAATAGCGGGGTGAAGGCGGCACTTCCAGAAAGCTCCGTCACCATGTCACCTGTTGACTCCCTGGAATCCCCGCACTCGTACACGGGCGACGTATCTTCCGCCACAACCACCACCAACGCCAACTCGCCTCCCCTCCTGAGCAGCCCCAGCGCCCGGCCCATGTTGCCCCCCGTCAGCCACATGCTGGGCCAGCAGCAGCAAGCCTGGGTGGGCATGACCAAGCACAGCTACAACGGCCACATGTTCAGCCTCGTGCAGCACCAGATGGGGGGTCCCCACCGCGGCATGGCCCAGCACCACGGCCCGGGGCCCATGCTGACCCCCATGAACGTCACCATGAGCAGGGAGCAGCTTCCCCCTATTGTCACCTTCCAGATGATGGCGCCTGGGGGGGGCCCGGCCATGCTGAAGAAGTCGCAGCAGGGCCGCGTGCAAGTTAGCCAGGCGCAGCCGCAGAACCCCAACGCGGGTCACTCCCAGCAGGGGCCGGGCCACCTCCACTGCAGCCAGGGTATGCTGTACCAGATGCCCGAGCAGATGAGCATGGCGCACGGTCTCGCCCACTCTATGCAGCACCCCCACACTGTCACCCACGGGGCACTGGAGGGCCAGCCTCGACAGCTGCAATCATATCCGCCCATGCAGAGCCCGGTGGATAAGTACCCCACCCCTCCCTCCCAGCACAGCTTCACCCCAGCTGGCTCTGAGGGCACCACCCCTGGCCACTCTGCGCACCCTCCCAGCGAGCACCCCTATCTCACCCCATCGCCAGAATCTCCCGACCCTTGGTCGTCGTCCTCGCCGCACTCCAACTCGGACTGGTCTGACGTCACCACTAGCCCCACCCCCCTGGGTGCCGCCCACCACGCACTGCCCTCGGCCCACCACACACACATTCCAGAGCAGGTGCAGCAGCTGCAGGCGCAGTCGCAGCAGCAGCAGGCGCAGCAGCCCTCCCAGCAGCCTGCGTTGGGAAATAGGCAAGTGTTTGCGTAAGCTGGAAACAGCAAGACAGTGACTTTGGAGTTCTGTGTTTTTCGACACACAGACACGCCTTTTTTTTTTTTTGTTCCTCCTCGTATGTTAGCCTTCTCTCTTTGCACTTAAAGAAACTTGTGTACATTTCTTAAAATCTCACTGAGCTAGAAATCAAATGTCTATACCAAAAAAAAACATGGATGCAAGCTAAAATGTCATCTCCTTTTTGAAATCTTAAGTTAGATTTGACTCTTACAAATAAACTTTATTGAGGACCTGGCAAGGACATAATGCACAGAATTGGGCATTTATGTCTTGATACTATCAAATCCTATATGTGCTTTCATATGTACTATTTTTGAAACCACTCTGTCGACCGCTTTAAAGTTCCTTTTGAAAAATGTTATCGTCTTCCATGTATACAAAGAAAAGTTATATATTATCTAGAAATTAAATGTTACATGTGCTTATTTTATGTTTGTGTTAACCAGTGTCTTTGTGATAGGTATTTACTCACCAGAATTGTCCAAATTTACAGAGAAAAGCTTAATCACTTGCATGATGATGCTCGGATGTTGATATTTTATTTCCTGTTACAAAAATAATAATAGTCGCAAAGCTTGATGAGGCTTTATGTAAAAAAAAAAATAATAATGATTTACAGGTTTAGCGTGTTAATACACAGACGCACAGCACATTCTGCTTGTAAAGTCTTGAGATTTTACCTGGCAAAAACTTTTGAAAGAGTCAGTTTCTGTTTTTTATACAAATAGTGTGCGCACTTCTTGAATGATTTTGAATGTTACAAAAGGTGCATGTTTTTTTTCCTGCCTTTTTCTTATGTGTTTTTTTTTTCTTCTTCCAAATTTGTATAATCTTTGTATTTTTTTTATTTTTTTTTTTGCTTAACTACAATCATTGTATCTGCATCTTTTTTAAAGTTGCATTGATACATAATAAGCCAAGTCTGGAGGCTAGAATCAAAGTATTTTGTGACCCTTTTCGACTTGAACATAAACCAACCTAATTTTCATTTCTTTCCGCCCCCCAAAAATGTGCCTTAGCCAGTAAACCGTGACCTCGCTTCTAGCACACATGCTGTCTTTAAAAGCATAACCTCCTTTGCCATTTGACAAAATACAATGACTTTCTTATTTCTACACAGAAAGCTGGCAAAACTTATAAGCTCTGTATGTAAATGTTACTATTGTCACGTACATAGCATATGAAGTAGTTGTGGCCATTGTTTTTGTAAGTTAGAACTAAAACTGTTGGAAAATAAAATGATCAACCAAGTTTGTCTTCTGAAATAAAGCTCAGATCATAATAGATGTTTGTTTGTTTTTGTGTAGCTTGCTCATGCACTGATTTGTTTAATTTCAGAAATTAATTTTCATTTATTTGAAAAATTTCCTTAAAAAAATGGAAAAAGAAGTAATAAATAAAAGCTTGAGTCTGCTATTTTTTTCTGTCTTCAAGATTTAGAGATATTAGGTTTTTACAACCCCTGGCAAAATGATCAAATCACCAGATTTGAAGGTTCAGTATTTTAATTTTGTCGAACGAAAAGCAGATAACTGTCAGGTTCAAACACCGATGACCTCTATTAAACAGATAAAAAGCAAGGAATCATGCAGAGGCAGAGTTAAATTTGGGCTAAACTCTAGTTACAGATCCAAACTACACTCTAAAGTCCAGCCCACGTGCTTCTTCTATTTATTTTGGAGGTCCCTGATTACATCGCTGAAGCTGTCGCTAAGGGAAGGGGGGAATCTCAAAACTTCCAGTTAGACACAATATATGACTATTAATGAAAAGCAAATGTGTTAACACTTGTGATATCGCCCTGTCTCTGCTCTGTCTGGGTCACGGCACTCGATATTTCCTTGGCAGTCAGCAGTCCGGTTCAGTGTATGAAAACACTGATACGAGACGACTTGCTTTGCACAGATAGAAAAAGTACAACTTCAGCACAATTGATAATAACTACAGCAACAGCCCTTAAGTATAAGAGTTGTGTGATAATATATACATAATTATTCTAACACTTGACACAAAGCTAAAGTCATTTGAAACAGCTAAAGAAATCAAGAAAATAAATGGTGGTAATCAGTAACAGTTTTATTTTAGATCAAGCAGAGTGTAAAAATATGGTAACCACTGAATTCTGAGGAAAAAAAAATTGGAACCACAAAAAAACCCTACAACACACGATGAGCACTTTGTTGCACCACCTCTGGCTTTTATAACAGCATGGACTTATCGAGTGGCCAGCAGTACTTTTCATCCATTTTGTTCCAACTTTCTCTAATTGCTGTTGTCAGATCAGCTTTTGCAGGTTTAAATCTTGTCATGGATCATTTTGTTCAATTTCCACCTTTAAATTAAGGACTATTTGCAGACCATTACATTGACCTTATGTATGTTCAAAAAATGTTTGTCCCGTTTTTGTTTTCCATCCATCCATCCATTTTCTACCGCTTATTCCCTTTTGGGGGAGCGGGGGGCGCTGGCGCCTATCTCAGCTACAATCGGGCGGAAGGCAGGGTACACCCTGGACAAGTCGCCACCTCATCGCAGGGCCAACACAGATAGACAGACAACATTCACACACTAGGGGCAATTTAGTGTTGCCAATCAACCTATTCCCAGGTGCATGTCTTTGGAAGTGGGAGGAAGCCGGAGTACCCGGAGGGAACCCACGCATTCACGGGGAGAACATGCAAACTCCACACAGAAAGATCCCGAGCCTGGATTTGAACCCAGGACTGCAGGACCTTTGTATTGTGAGGCAGACGCACTAACCCCTCTGCCACCGTGAAGCCCCCGTTTTGTTTTACAGCAAGATAAATTATCATGTTGAAAAATGATGTCATTATCTCCAAACAACCTTTCGATGGATGTAATAAAAAAAAAAAGTGTCCAAAATGTCAATGTAGTGTTTATGGACGATGGAATGAGAGCCATGTCTCCAGTTACATTACCTGACATGTAACCCAATATCATCAATGGCTTTGGAAATGCACATGCTTTCTTCAGGCAGTCGTCTTCATAAATCCCATTGGAACAGCACCAAACAAATGTTTTAGCATTATCACCTTTCCATATGCAGAGTCGCGATTATATATCAATGATGAAATATTAACATTGCAACACATGCCAATACGGCCATTTTAGTTTACTAAATTGCAATTTTAAATTTCCCGCGAAATGACTCGTATGATGACGCGTGCGTTTGACGTCTCTGGTTGGAGCGGACGTTATTTTCCAGCCCGATCCAAGCTATAAGTAGTCTGCTTTAGTCGCATAATTACACAGTATTCTGGACATCTGTGTTGCTGAATCTTTGTTCAAATTGTTCAATTAATAATGGAGAAGTCAAAGTAGAAAGATGGAGGTGAGAAGCTTTTAGCCTTTAGCCACATAAACACAGCCGGTGTTTCCTTGTTTAAAATTCCCGAAGGTGAAGCTTTACTATGGATCAGAGCGGTCAAGCGAACATGGTCAAACGGCAGGTTTCGGTGAGAAAATGGTGGTAATAAGTTGGCTCTCAATGTAGTTATGAGCGGAGCTTGCGTCCTCCTGCAGCATCTGCGGACTATTACCTCCTCCCACCGGAGACACTGGCGGTCACCACACCCGTGGCCACACCTTTCCGACTTTCAGGTACTCTATAATCTCACTACAACACTAGTAACACAATAGGCAGATAAGGGATTTTCCAGAATTATCCTGGTAAATGTGTCTAATAACATCTGAATCGCTCTCACTGCCCTCGCCTTTTTTTTTTCTTTTTCTTTTTCTAGTCCTTCACTCTCAATATCCTCATCCACGAATCTTTCATCCTCACTCAAATTAATGGGGAAATTGTCGCTTTCTCGGTCCGAATCACTCTAACTGCTGGTAGCTATGACTGTAAACAATGTGAGGATGTGTGGAGCTCTACAACCCATGACATCACGTGCACATCGTCTGCTACTTCCGGTAAAGGCAAGGCTTTTTTTTTTATTAGCGACCAAAAGTTGCGAACTTTATTGTGGTTGTTCTCTACTAAATCCTTTCAGCAAAAATATGGCAATATTGCGAAATGATCAAGTATGACACATAGAATGGACCTGCTATCCCCATTTAAGTAAGAACATCTCATTTCAGTCGGCCTTTAAATTGGATTTTCCTTTTAGGACAGTGGTTCTTAACCTTGTTGGAGGTACCGAACCCCGCCAGTTTCATATGCGCATTCACCGAACCCTTCTTTAGTGAAAAATAAAATGTGTTTTTTTCAAATTTAAGACAAAGTTGTTTGTTTTTGGTAACACTTTATTATAGGGGAATATATTCTAAGTAACATAGACTTCATTTAGATTTATTTGGACACTAGGGAACATATACTAGGGCTTCACGGTGGCAGAGGGGTTAGTGCGTCTGCCTCACAATACGAAGGTCCTACAGTCCTGGGTTCAAATCCAGGCTCGGGATCTTTCTGTGTGGAGTTTGCATGTTCTCCCCGTGAATGCGTGGGTTCCCTCCGGGTACTCCGGCTTCCTCCCACTTCCAAAGACATGCACCTGGGGATAGGTTGATTGGCAACACTAAATTGGCCCTAGTGTGTGAATGTGAGTGTGAATGTTGTCCATCTATCTGTGTTGGCCCTGCGATGAGGTGGCGACTTGTCCAGGGTGTACCCCGCCTTCTTCCCGATTGTAGCTGAGATAGGCGCCAGCGCCCCCCGCGACCCCAAAAGGGAATAAGCGGTAGAAAATGGATGGATGGATGGATGGAACATATACTAAGTAAAAAAGACTTAATTTAGAGTTATTTGGTTAGGGTTAGGGTCAGAGGGTTAAGGTTAAGGCATTAATTAGTACTTAATGGACTAGTTAAGAGCCAATATGTTACTAAATTGCATGTTAATAAGCAACTTATTAATGGTGAATATGTTCCCCATACCAAAGTGTTACCATGTTCCTTTTACTGGTGCACAAAATGAACCGTGCATGAACATCACCTTGTTCAAACAACAAAACTAAGACAGTGCATAAAATCACAACAAATTACACACCTGCAAATCAGTCAGCTGTTGCCGTATCCGTAATACGCCAATAGGGAGAAGTTTGTATTTACACGAAGAGTCGGGTGTGTTTTGACCTCCGCCGAACCCCTGAGGTCGACTCACCGAACCCCTAGGGCAGTGGTTCTCAACCTTTTTTTCAGTGATGTACCCCCTGTGAACATTTTTTTAATTCAAGTACCCCCTAATCAGAGTAAAGCATTTTTGGTTGAAAGAAAAAAATAAGGTAGTAAAATACAGCACTATGTCATCAGTTTCTGATTTATTCAATTGTATAACAGTGCAAAATATTGCTCATTTGTAGTGGTCTTTCTTGAACTATTTGGAAACAAAGATATAAAAATAACTAAAACCTTGTTGAAAAATAAAAAAAGTGATTCAATTATAAATAAAGATTTCTACTCATAGAAGTAATCATCAACTTAAAGTGCCCTCTTTGGGGATTGTAATAGAGATCCATCTGGATTCAGGAACTTTATTCTAAACATTTCTTCACAAAAAAAAAAGAAAAAAGTTTAACATCAATATTTATGGAACATGTCCACAAAAAAATCTACCTGTCAACACTGAATATTGCATTGTTGCATTTCTTTTCACAGTTTTTGAACTTACATTCATATTTTGTTGAAGTATTATTAAATAAATATATTCATAAAGGATTTTAGAATTGTTGCTTTTTTTCAATAAATATATTTAGAAAGGATTTTTGAATTGTTACTAATTTTAGGACATTTTAAAAAAATCTCACGTACCCCTTGGCATACCTTCAAGTACCCCCAGGGGTACGCGTACCCCCATTTGAGAACCACTGCCCTAGGGTTCGATCGAACCCTGGTTAAGAACCACTGTTTTAGGACAATGCATGATATCAGATGCTGATTATGGGCCAGGGCCAGAATCAAATTGGACATTTGGACATTTCATTAATCAATCAATCAATGTTTATTTTTTATAGCCCTAAATCACAAATGTCTCCAAGGACTGTACATACCATTACGACTACGACATCCTCAGAAGAACCCACAGAAGGGCTAGGAAAACTCACATCCAGTGGGCAGGGAGAATTCACACCCAGTGGGACGCCAGTGACAATGATGACTATGAGAACCTTGGAGAGGACCTCAAATGTGGGCAACCCGCCCCCCTCTAGGGGACCGAAAGCAATGGATGTCGAGCGGGTCTAACATGATGCTGTGAAAGTTCAATCCATAGTGGCTCCAACACAGCCGCGAGAGTTCAGTTCAAAGCGGATCCAAGACAGCAGCGAGAGTCCCGTCCACAGGAAACCATCCCAAGCGGAGTTGGATCGGCAGCGTAGAGATGTCCCCAACCGATACACAGGCGAGCGGTCCATCTTGGGTCTCGACTCTGGACAGCCAGTACTTCATCCATGTTCATCGGACCGGACCCCCTCCACAAGGGAGGGGGGGCATAGCAGAAAAAGAAAAGAAGCGGCAGATCAACTGGTCTAAAAAGGGAGTCTATTTAAAGGCTAGAGTATACAAATGAGTTTTAAGGTGAGACTTAAATGCTTCTACTGAGGTAGCATCTCGAACTGTTACCGGGAGGGCATTCCAGAGTACTGGAGCCCGAACGGAAAACGCTCTATAGCCCGCAGACTTTTTTTGGGCTTTAGGAATCACTAATAAGCCGGAGTCTTTTGAACGCAGATTTCTTGCCCGGACATATGGTACAATACAATCGGCAAGATAGGATGGAGCTAGACCGTGTAGTATTTTATACGTAAGTAGTAAAACCTTAAAGTCACATCTTAAGTGCACGAAGCCAGTGCAGGTGAGCCAGTACAGGCGTAATGTGATCAAACTTTCTTGTTCTTGTCAAAAGTCTAGCAGCCGCATTTAACTATTTTGTTTCAAGAATGATTGTTGTTCGCGCCTATTCTTTTTTTAAATGATTCAAGTACAACTCAGCACGTCATACACAGGGTGCACTTCGCTAATCGGCCAGCAGGTGGTGGACTACCGAAAAAAAGAGACGCCGACGGGGCAACGAAGAAGAAATCCGTACACGGAAACGATTCTGAATCCGTTCTACTCAATGCTTCTAAACCGCCATTTATTACACTTTTTCTTGCATTTATAATGTCATTTAACAATGTGAGGGTTATAATGTGGGATTTTCTGCGGATGGCCGACGTCCAGCGCCGGTCGACGGACAATAGAAGGTGAAAGCGCGGCTGTTTTGACAGCTGCCTTGTTCTCCAGGACTTGGACTGTGTTGACATTGCCAGACAAGAAGCTCCAAGACAGCAATTATCAGCAACAAAGGACACGTTTTGGGCTTGAAAGAAGACATTCAAGGTAATAAAACATATTAAAATATCTTCATCCATCCATCATCTTCCGCTTATCCGAGGTCGGGTCGCGGGGGCAACAGCCTAAGCAGGGAAGCCCAGACTTCCCTCTCTCCAGCCACTTCGTCTAGCTCTTCCCGGGGGATCCCGAGGCGTTCCCAGGCCAGCCGGGAGACATAGTCTTCCCAACGTGTCCTGGGTCTTCCCCGTGGCCTCCTACCGGTTGGACGTGCCCTAAACACCTCCCTAGGGAGGCGTTCGGGTGGCATCATGACCAGATGCCCGAACCACCTCATCTGGCTCCTCTCGATGTGGAGGAGCAGCGGCTTTACTTTGAGTTCCTCCCGGATGGCAGAGCTTCTCACCCTATCTCTAAGGGAGAGCCACGCCACCCGGCGGAGGAAACTCATTTCGGCCGCTTGTACCCGTGATCTTATCCTTTCGGTCATGACCCAAAGCTCATGACCGTAGGTGAGGATGGGAACGTAGATCGACCGGTAAATTGAGAGCTTTGCCTTCCGGCTCAGCTCCTTCTTCACCAAAACGGATCGATACAACGTCCGCATTACTGAAGACGCCGCACCGATTCGCCTGTCGATCTCACGATCCACTCTTCCCCCACTCATGAACAAGACTCCTAGGTACTTGAACTCCTCCACTTGGGGCAGGGTCTCCTCCCCAACCCGGAGATGGCACTCCACCCTTTTCCGGGCGAGAACCATGGACTCGGACTTGGAGGTGCTGATTCTCATTCCGGTCGCTTCACACTCGGTAATATCTTCAAGGAACACTAAATTGGCCCTAGTGTGTGAATGTGAGTGTGAATGTTGTCTGTCTATCTGTCTATCTGTGTTGGCCCTGCGATGAGGTAGCGACTTGTCCAGGGTGTACCCTGCCTTCCGCCCGATTGTAGCTGAGATAGGCGCCAGCGCCCCCCGCGACCCCGAAAGGGAATAAGCGGTAGGAAATGGATGGATGGATGGAACTCCGGCTCCTAAGCACTGTGTCCTCTTTCGGCTTCTATAGCAGGCGGCGACCATGGCGACTCCCCGGCTGAAGTACCTCTCCCTGGGGGTGCTGGTGTTCCAGACCACCTCCTTGGTGCTCATCATGCGGTACTCCCGCACTCTGCAGGCCGAGGGCCCGCGCTACTTGGCCTCCTCCGCCGTGGTGGTGGCCGAGGTCATGAAGATCCTCATCTGTCTGCTGCTCGTCTTTAAAGAACACAGTGAGTGCACTGAAATTATGAACATAGTACCCCTTCGTAGTACAAACCCCGTTTCCATATCATTTGGGAAATTGTGTTAAATGTAAATATAAACGTAATACAGTGATTTGCAAATCATTTTCAACCCATATTCAGTTGAATAGATTAGATTAGATAGTATTTTATTTATTCTTCAGGAGAGTTCCTTCAGGAAAATTACAATTTTCAGCACAATCCCATTCAAGATCAAACAAACATTACAGGGAGACAGAACAGGATCGCTGACGGGTCTGCCTTCTTCCAGCGCCCCTTACAAAAAAGATGAGATACAGGTAAACAGGGGGGGGGGGGTTCAAATCCAGGCTCGGGATCTTTCTGTTTGCATGTTCTCCCCGTGAATGCGTGGGTTCCCTCCGGGTACTCGGGCTTCCTCCCACTTCCAAAGACATGCACCTGGGGATAGGTTGATTGGCAACACTAAATTGGCCCTAGTGTGTGAATGTGAGTGTGAATGTTGTCTGTCTATCTGTGTTGGCCCTGCGATCAGGTGGCGACTTGTCCAGGGTGTACCCCGCCTTCCGCCCGATTGTAGCTGAGATAGGCACCAGCGCCCCCCGCGACCCCGAAAGGGAATAAGCGGTAGAAAATGGATGGATTAAAATAAAATAAAAAAATCGGTCTTAGCCTGGGCCCTGGAGAGGGGGTGCAGACTGAGGCCAAGGGAAAAAAACAACTCATAGCCATAGTACACATCCCTCTTACATGTGTGTAAGAGGGAAACACCGAAGAACACAGAGGACAGTAAGGCTGGGCGATATGACTAAAAAATGTATCACGATATAAGTGTTTCATATCAGTCGATATCGATATTTATTGATTTAAAAAAAACAAAAAAAAACGATTCTAAATAAAAACCAGGAGAAAAAAGGCTGAATTTAAATACTTTTATTTTAAATATAACCTTTAACCTTTAGAACGAGGTCAGCATTATGAAAAACAGTCAAATAAATGAAAATACTGGTCGATGTGCAAATAATGACATTAAATAAATCCTCAATCCAACAAAATGTGCATAGTATTGTAATTAAGAAATTAGTAGTGTACAACTCAGGCTTTAAAGCCATATTGGTGACAATAAATGCAAATAAATAACAGTCACATTAAGCAAGCAGAAACAAACATGTCTTACAGAATATTGTAAACATCGGAATAAACTTGCGTCTGAACATCTGTGACAAAATACTGCCAAACTGGTGACTTGACGTTTCCTTTTTTATTTACAATTTCCTCTCGTGCTGCCGCACTCATATTCCCGTTTCGTATCACTCCTCGTCGTCAGCTAGCCGTTGTTGCTTTTTTTTTTTTTTCCTGTTAGCATTTCCCAGATTGCCTTGCGGTTCAGGCTCGGCCGTGATAGGTCGAGAGGCCAAAGCCCTTCTTCTGCCCACACCCCCCAGAATGCCGTGCGGTTGCGCATCGGCCTTTCTTCCTATTTTTTTCTAACAGAACTCAGGGAAATTATCGAACGTTCTATCGACCCCATTTTCTGTTGATATTGATCACATGTCTATCGCGATATTGTTATTGTTTTATCGCCCAGCCCTAGAGGATATTAAAGACATTAAAGCAGCAGATACAACCAGACACTTCTACATACAGCTATGAATAAAAAGTAAAAGAAACATATCCACTGTGGTGGCCTCGGCGGTGTTCCACGCCATCGTCCGCTGGGATGGAGGGAGCATGGCCAGAGACAGGAGCAGACCCAACAAAGCAACCAAGACAGCCGACTCCACTCTCGGCCAGTGTCCAGTTCGCATGGATGAGCGAGGATACATCCAAGGAATCTGAGGTGTCCGACACCTGCTCACCCAGCCAAGAGACCGCGAAGCCTCTCCGTCCCTGCGCTCAGTGCTAGCTCTGCAACCCTGTCCCCTCATCCGCATCTCCTCCAGTCCCTCCAAACCGACTCGGGTGTGGCAGACACCCAGCAGCTGGTCTTCATGGCCAAAAGGCTCCCGGGAGGCAGATCCAGAAGTCCACAAAAAAAGCACCACAGAGGTCACGAAAGTGCCACCCCTTGTCACACAGTCCCAAAGGGTCCCGAACCAAAAAGCAAGAAAATATAATAACACATGAAAACAAAAGGGAAACACAAAAGGATGACACAAGAGCACAGAGCTCCTGCCAACAGCAGCCACTACAGATGCGCCATCTTAGAAAAAAAAAAAAAGAAAAAAAAATAAGATTAAGAATATGCTACAAAGACAACATGTTAAAACTGATAAACATTTTTTTTGTGTGCAAATAATCATTAACTTTAGAATTTGACGCCAGCAACACGTGACAAAGAAGTTGTGAAAGGTGGCAATAAATACTAATTAAGTTGAGGAATGCTCATCAAATACTTATTTGGAACATTCCACAGGTGTGCAGGATTATTGGGAACAGGTCTCCCGTCCAAAGGCAAAACCTAGTAACTCACTTCTAGCTAAATTTTGAGAAAACAAAGGAAAACCAATCTATCTTGATGCTGTCGTACAAAGTCATCAAACGTATAGATGTTTTCTTGAGCTTTCATTTTCTTGCCGATTGAGCCATGGATTGAATCTGCTCTCATGAACGTGTGCCCTTTCTCCAGATATTGTATCACAATCTCGGGTGGGCCCCATTCTGCGTTTGCACATTGGGCAAGAGCCGTGTACAGTGTCCAGTTTTTATTTTGACCTCCACAGTTATCTGCCCAAAAGAGTATGCAAGGGGAAGAATCAAGAACAATACATTTAATGAAGGTGCTTGCAACGTCCTGGGCCAAGCTTCCAAGTATCCCCTTGTGCCATAATATCACATAATCAGGTTGACTGTCGGCCCCCATTCGTGCAAATGTCTCATTAAAGACAATAGGGCGACTGACAAAGAAGCTCCGATTGGTCCCTTGAGATACTAGGTTTTTCTGTTGTATCTACGCGGTTATGTGGTAGTTGCTAGGTCCTGCCATGCGCGTAACAGCTTACTTACGGAACAAATTACAATATCGCATACGCTAATGTAAAGCATATCACCTAGGAACTCCAAAATTATTATCAGCTCAGTTTTGACCAAAATTGAGTTACTGGGTTTTGCCTTTGGACGGGAGAGGTGGGTGCCATGATTGGGTATCAAAGCAGCTTCCATGAAATAGAATAGAATAGAATAGAATAGATCTTTATTGTCATTGTACATGTGTACAACGAAATTGTATGCAAACTAATTCAGTGCAAAATCATACTTAAAACCATATCCATTTCCATCCATTTTCTACGGCTTTTTCCCTTTTGGGGTTGCGGGCGCCTATCTCAGCTACAATCGGGCGGAAGGCGGCGTACACCCTGGACAAGTCGCCACCTCATCGCAGGGCCAACACAGATAGACAGACAACATTCACACTCACACACTAGGGCCAATTTAGTGTTGCCAATAAACCTATCCTGTCGTTGAAAGTGGGAGGAAGCCGGAGTACCCGGAGGGAACCCACGCATTCACGGGGAGAACATGCAAACTCCACACAGAAAGATCCCGAGCCTGGATTTGAACCCAGGACTGCAGGACCTTCGTATTGTGAGGCAGACGCACTAATCCCTCTGCCACCGTGAAGCCCACTCAAAACCATAAGAGCATAGATAAAGAAAACCATAAGAACATGGATAAATACATAAAAATACATAAAATTCATAAAAATACCAAGCATACAGCTCACGTGCACAGTCCTTATTGTTATCTTGTGTTCAGTGATACTATTGCTCTCGGGTAAAAAGTGTTTTTAAAACGGTTTGTCCGGCATTTTATTGTCCTGTATCTCCTGCCTGAGGCCATCAGTTCAAAAAGTTTATGTCCAGGGTGAGATGGGTCCTTTATGATGTTTTGGGCCTTTTTGAGGCACCTTGCACTGTACAGTTCATGTAGGGAAGGGAGAGAGCAGCCAGTGATCTTCATGGCAGTTTTTATGACCCTATGAAGTGCATTCCTCTCTTCCACCGTGCAGCTGGCATACCATACACACATGCAGTATGTCAACACACTCTCTATTGAGCAGCGATAGGACGACACAAGCAGTTTTTGAGACAGATTGTTCTTCTTGAGGAGTCTCAGAAAGTAAAGTCTTTGCTGTGCCTTTTTGATAGTCACTGATAGTCATTGTTTGGTTGTCAGCAACATAACTCAAACAGTTATAGATAGATTTTGATGAATATTTCAGGAAATGTCCAAAAAACAATTCCTCTCATTTTCCACAAACACTCTTCACTTCCTGCTTACGGCGTTCCACGCCCCACCACCTTGTCAGCTCGCACTGCACCAAAGATTCTGGGAGATGTAAGGCTTAGGCGCCAGAAAAAAAATACACACCAAGTTTTTGTTTAATACCTTCAGGTGTCACAGCGTTATTGTGAAGACTTTGAAAACGAAATACCGCAGTATCAACTTTACCGTTCACACTCTTTAACAATAATGTGTGTGTATATATACAGTATATTTATAAAAATATATATATACCAAACCAACATAACAAGCGGGTAATTGCTCAACAATCAATTTTTTTATCCAAACAATACAACAATATTTCAGCAAGCTTAAATGTCAACCTGCACGCATGCTCACACACACACACACACACACACATACACACACAAAATACCATGATACGTTCAAAAACATTAACCACTATGTTGCTACAATAAAAAACATAAACTGAGTGTTTAGCAATATTTGTGGTATTGCTAAACACTCAGTTTTGGAGGGATAAACAAGCAGTAGCTTCACATAGTCATCGTTAAAGATAGCACAAACTAGCAGTTTGAGGCGATCCTTCATTAGCTTGTGTCCAGGTAGTGTACCTTCTCCGCTGCTGTGTTAAAGTTCTGTTGTGACATCTTTTTAGGTCTCACATGCTGCGGGAAAAACCCGTCTTCACTGATAGAACCTTCAAACTGTAAATGCTGATAGCAGGAGGCTAATTTGCTAAAATGTTATTGCTCAAAGCAGTTTTCTAGCAACTTCAAACTATACAGTGAGACAGTTTGGACACATTTGAAGCGTTTCTGATCACACATAGTGATCTCTAAGACAGGCTGACACAGCTCTGACCGGCACAAGGTACAACAATTGTGGAAATGGCCGCGCCTGTGTGTACAGGATGTAAACAGGATGTGACATAAGGGGCCCGGCCTTTTCAAAATGGCCCGCCCGTGTGTACAGAGAAGACACTCTAAGTCGCACCCACAGGATAACATGATCCAAGATGACTGATGCAACGCACCATGGTTGTTATTTAAGATGTGAAATGTATTGCTTTTTCGGCTGATTATATGCAACCAGAATACAAATCTAGATTATTTTCAGCAGTGTTTATTTCTAATTTCCGTATCACGTATTGTCTCTCTAGCTTCACCTACATTAAAGACACACTTCACTTCCATTGTCCTCACCACTGTGGCACGTCTTTAAGGGGGCGCGGCTTAGAGTGGACGCGACCTAGAGTGTCTGCGGCCACATCATAATGTACTTGTGTGTACAGGATGTAAACAAGATGTGACGTGTCCTGGTGTGCAGGAAGTGATGTCATCAAAATGGCAACCCCTCGATGGCTTTAAGCGACATGCAAAATGAATGAAGGCAGTGTTCGTACGCCGAGACACGGTTTGCACACAGGCATATTTGGCTCGATGTAAAGATCCGTAAACTGGAAAGGGTGCAAATAGAAGCGTTCATAAATTGAGGTTTCCCTGTATTTTTCTCCTCCATTTGAAAATGTGGAGGTTATCATCACTACTGTCTGATTCCAATCAATGCAAGTCATCAGAATCAGGTATTACACCACCTTATATTCTTGTCTTTAAGAAAAAAAGGAATCTATACGTGTTAAACATGCTTGTATTATCATTAATCACATTTAACTTGTTAACAAAAAAGTCTCCTTCATAAATAAATACATATAAATGATATGGATGAATGATCTCCTCCCTCGACTTGGTCAATTGAAAAGTAGCTTGCCTGCTGAAAAAGTATGGGCAGCCATGCAGCTTGTACGCGTACCACAGTTTGAGAATCACTTGTATAAAAGAACTTGGACCACTGTCACCACATTGGCAGATCTTTGCATTGATATTAAAACCTTAGCGCACCAAGGTCCTAACTTGTGATTTACATACCTGAGGAGTTCTTGAACGAACACCTTTTAAGTCCTCTCCTTTTATTCCACTCTTACTGTGTGCAGTGTAGCATGTTTAGGGAATCCGGGTCCTCTAGTCCTACGATGCTTGTTAGAAGCAGTTTATTTCTCGCCATGGATTAGGGATTTAGAAATTGTACTGTAGAGGGACATTAGCCATTAAGTCAATCCATTCAGCCCTAGTTCGCTTGCCAAAAGGGGACTATTTGATTTATTTAAATAATACGAAAATATATATATTGCATGCTTAGAGTAGTGAAGTATAGTGAATTATATTTACATAGGGCTTTTTCTTTAGTGGCTCAAAGCGCTTTACATAGTGAAAGCCAATATCTAAGTTACGTTTAAACCAGTGTGGGTGGCACTGGGAGCAGGTGGGTAAAGTGTCTTGCCCAAGGACTCAACGGCAGTGACTAGGATGGCAGAAGCTGGGATCGAACCTGGAACCCTCAAGTTGCTGGCACGGCCACTCTACCAAACGAGCTATACCGGATATATAGAGTAAATATCAGGTACATTTTATTTGTAATTATTACATTTGTCTGAATAATTTGATGAAGTACTATTTTATACTGCTTAAATTCAGTGAAAAATATGTAAGTGTTTAATTGCATATTTGGCAGGAGGTTCCGTGTGGTAATATGGTTTGGACACAGTGTATTATGGGTAATGGCAGTCAGGTATGGGGGAATCGAGCCACACCGTTTTTTGACTTTACTCTTACTTTTTCTTATTCTTTCTTACTATAACAAACTTGTTTTATTTTGCCATTCATTTGTTCTCACATCGTTATTGTTGGATGTTTTGAATGATTAAGTTCACAAGTAAACGATACAAAACAAAGAGGAGCGTCTGGAGTTTTGTTTGTTGTTGCCGCAGCAAGCGGAGCAGGAGAAAGTAGAGGAGCGTCAAGCTAAGGTTTCATTGGGAAACTACAGATAGCGGATTTTTCGGACTATAAGTCGCAGTTTTTTTCATAGTTTGGCTGGGCGTGCGACTTATACTCTGGAGCGATCTATGTGTGAAATTATTAACACATTACCGTAAAATATCTAATATTATTTAGCTTATTCACGTAGGAGACTAGACATAAGATTTCATGGGATTTAGCGATTAGGAGTGACAGATTGTTTGGTAAACATATAGCATGTTCTATATGTTATAGTTATTTGAATGACTCTTACCATAATATGTTACGTTTACATGGCACCTTCTCAGTTGGTTATTTATGCGTCTTATAACGTACACTTATTCAGCCTGTTGTTCACTATTCTTTATTTATTTTAAATTGCCTTTAAAATGTCTATTCTTGGTGTTGGGTTTTATCAACTAAATTTCCCCCAAAAATGCGACTTATACTCCAGTGCGACTTATATATGTTTTTTCCCTTCTTTATTATGCATTTTCGGCAGGTGCGACTTATACTCCGAAAAATACGGTAATATTAAACGTTCTACTGTTGGCCTAATTATATCATTTATGTCTTCTGTTGTCTATAATATGCAACTCTAATGAGAAGGTGTACTAATAATCTTTATGTACAGTAAATGTCAAAATTGTGCCAAAAGATTGATGGTGTGCTCGACCAAAAAAACAATCACTCAAAAGGTGTCCACAAAGGCACTCGATGTAAAAGAGCGTCTGTCACAGTCAACATATTGCAATGTTCCCCTTCAGGCTACAGCGTGCGAGCTTTAAACAGCATCCTCCGCCAGGAAATCGCCTACAAACCCGTGGAAACACTGAAACTGGCCATCCCCTCGGGCATCTACACACTGCAGAACAACCTGCTCTACGTCGCCCTGTCCAACCTGGATGCTGCCACCTACCAGGTACCGCACCAGGCCCGTCTAGTCCCGACACTTTACTGTGAAGCTGTCTTCCATCAGGTCACCTACCAACTGAAGATCCTGACCACAGCTTTATTCTCTGTGTCCATGCTGGGCCGCAGGCTGGGCGTCTACCAATGGCTGTCCCTGCTCATCCTCATGGCGGGAGTGGCTCTTGTGCAGGTACAATACACGCTTATATATTTTCAATCGTCTAGATTGGCCTCTAACTGACGGCACAACGTTTTGTGTCGCAATTGCAGTGGCCGTCTGAATCCTCTGCGACCTCAGAGAAGGAGGCTGCGGTGTCCTCAGGCTCCCAGTTTGTAGGCGTCACGTCGGTTCTGGTGGCGTGTTGCTCCAGTGGCTTTGCTGGCGTTTACTTTGAGAAGATCCTGAAGGAGAGCAAACAGAGCGTCTGGATCCGAAACATCCAGTTAGGTCAGTAAAAGTCCGGCCAGAAAAGCCAACTTTATCTTTCACTTTTTAAATGTTTATTAAGAGTTTCATAAGTTTCATACCCAAAACGCTCTGATTGAACACAATGGTAATGTTACAGTTTTTGTTGTAATTTTGAATATTTTTTTTCCAATTGGAAGAATTAATTAGTTCCAGGGTTAAACTGTCACCATGATAAAACCTTTATTACCGTTTTACTGTCATACAAGTGTACACATACCTTAAGGTTATATTTTTATTAGGGATGGACAATATATATTTTTTTCCATACCAATACTTTCTGCTTCTAAAGACCGATAACTTGTTTATCTTTTTTTTTTTTTTTAAGTTAGCGTTTAACTTTACAATCGTACCTCATTTTACGTGCTTAATTTGTTTTATTACGGAGCTCTTAACTCAAAACACTTGCATCTCAAATTAACATCTCCCAATGAAATTCCATCCATCCATCCATTTTCTACCGCTTATTCCCTTTCGGGGTCGCGGGGGGCGCTGGCGCCTATCTCAGCTACAATCGGGCGGAAGGTGGGGTACACCCTGGACAAATCGCCAGCTCATCGCAGGGCCAACACAGATAGACAGACAACATTCACACTCACATTCACACACTAGGGCCAATTTAGTGTTGCCAATCAACCTATCCCCAGGTGCATGTCTTTGGAAGTGGGAGGAAGCCGGAGTACCCGGAGGAAACCCACGCATTCACGGGGAGAACATGCAAACTCCACACAGAAAGAACCCGAGCCTGGATTTGAACCCAGGACTGCAGGACCTTCGTATTGTGAGGCAGACGCACTAACCCCTCTTCCACCGTGAAGCTCATTAACGTTAATTTAATAATGCTTGGCCCTCCCAAAACAGCACATTTTTAACACGTAATAGGCCGTTTTAAAAGAAAAACAATCATTTAGATCAGAAATATTGTATAAAAAACAATTCATATGAATGAACTATTTACCAATTACCGTAGTTCACAGACGGTTCGCATAGGGTTTATTTTGACATTCGCTACACCTGTTAATGGTGTGGATGATTGTAACAACATTTTTTGCTTGAAACTTAAAGCAAAAAAAAATTTAGCCAAGAGACCACTTTCAACTCAAACACACATTTGGACCACTCATAAGCTGAGGCATCACTGTAATTTGTGCACACCTAGAGGTAGATTTAAGTAAGTAATTAAGTACCAATGATTGTCACACACACACTAGTTGTGGTGAAATTTGTCCTCTGCATTCGACCCATGCCGTTGTTCACCCCCTGGGAGGTGAGGGGAGCAGTGGGCAGCAGCAGTGCCGCGCCCAGGAATTATTTTTGGTGATTTAACCCCCAGTTTCAACCCTTGATGCTGAGTGCCAAGCAGGGAGGTAAGGGGTCCCATTTGTATAGTATTTGGTATGTGTCCTAACCAAATATGACATCACTTCTTTGGTTGGGCTAACATCACACATCCATAAATCAGTAATGAAGCTAATGTGCTTATTTCCAT
This sequence comes from Nerophis ophidion, assembly GCF_033978795.1. Classification (NCBI taxonomy): domain Eukaryota; kingdom Metazoa; phylum Chordata; class Actinopteri; order Syngnathiformes; family Syngnathidae; genus Nerophis; species Nerophis ophidion. The sequence goes on along the minus strand of NC_084636.1, from coordinate 26,808,389 downwards.
CTATTGGTGTGTACAGGAGTGTGGTGATCATGTTAGACTTTGCTACACAATAGCACACACACTACATGTATCTAATATGTGTCTTAATTGAACAATATTGCAATATAAACACCACATTTGTCAATATAAACACGTATCAGATACAGTGGAACCTCTATTTGCCAACTTAATTGGTTCCTAAACATGATTCGTAAACCAAAATGTTTATATAGTAAAGCAGAGTTCCCCGTAACAATCAATGTAAACATGAATAATTAATTCTAGCACCGGATTATAAGGCGCATTAATGGAGTCATATTAGTTTTTTTTTTTTTTTTAATGTAAAACACCTCCTTGTGGTCTACATAACATGTAATGGTGGTTCTTTGGTCAAAATGTTGCATTGATTATGTTTTACTGATCATCTTCAAGCAGCTTTCTGACAGTCGCTTCCGGATGCGGCGTTTTGCGGGCAGTCTTATTTACGTTATTCACCTACGGCAGCGTCTTCTCCCCGTCATCTTTGTTGTAGCGGTGTAGCGTGCAAGGACGGAAATGTGTTCCTTAAAAAAACTTCCGACCTGAACTCTCTGATAACTAATGTTCCTTGGGTGAATAATGTTACTCACTACACCGGTATGTTTTAGCGCTTCCATGGGGAATTTACTGACAGATATAAGTAAGAACTTTACGCTACTTTATATTAGAAATGGCAACAGCGGAGTATGAATACCACATAACAACAAGATAGAGAAAAAGAAGATGCTTATCAACTACGATGTCGGCACAGACTACAAAGGCGGACGCGTGCAATTTTTCAGGATATATGCAGATCCCAAATACACATCAGCAGGTACCAGAAGGTAAGACAAGTTGCTTTTCCATAATGTTGCGAAACAAAACGCCAGATAATGTCTTACCTTATACACACCATAATAATACTCGTGTGTTGAAGCACATAAAACGGTGCAGCCTACACTTACCGCTTATGTTTGCCTGCCATCTACTGGTCACACTTATCATTACACCATGTACCAAATAAATTGCTTTGAGGTGCGTAGAACTCTATCAAATGTATTCCTTACATTAGGCGCACCGGGTTATAAGGCGCACTGTTGAGTTTTGAGGAAAAATTAAAGATTTTAAGTGTGCCTTATAGTCCGGAAAACATGGTAGTATCAGCAACGGCCAATACTCAAGGCTCCATTATCGTATCAGAAGTGGGAAAGTTGTATTGGTGCACCTCTAGAAATAAGTTGAATTTAGGAGTTCCATATATGGATAAATTAAGCAAAGTCAGCATTTTTATCTTATATGTTCATTTATTTTAATGTTTTAATGTCAGTTTAATCAAAGCCAGCATTTTTATCTTATATATTATTATTTTAATTTTTTTTTAATGTCAGGGATGTTTGGCCTGGTGTTTGGCTTGGCCGGGATGCTGTGCTTCGACGGCGATAAAGTGATGGAATCGGGAATGCTACAGGGATACAACGAAGTCACCTGGACTGTAGTCACGCTGCAGGTCCGTCTCAACGCACCAACCGTCATCTTCTACCCGCGGACCTCCACATGGCTTCATTTGTGCTGTTTGCTTTCCCTCAGGCACTGGGCGGTCTGGTCATCGCGGCGGTCATCAAGTATGCAGACAATATCCTCAAAGGCTTCGCCACGTCGCTCTCCATCATCTTGTCCACGCTTATTTCATACTTTTGGCTTCAGGACTTTGAGCCTACCGGGTACAAGAAGCTCTCTGTCACCGCCAACTTTTTTCCTTTTACTTATGTTTTCTCTGACTGATTTCTTTTGCCGTCTTTCGCCAGCGTCTTTTTCTCCGGAGCCATCCTCGTCATCGCGGCTACATTCCTCTATGGCTACGAGGTCAAGGCGGCCCCCAATCCCAGCAGGGCGTGAGACGGGACAGCAGGACCGCCGCGTTGAAGACGACGAAATGAGGTTATAGGGGGAAAAGACGGGTTTGTTGGGGTTTTTTTTAGAGGCAGGAGGATTTAGAAGGCTGACGAGGAAACGTTTAGAGGGAACAAAAAACACGAAGCACAACTGCTTTAATCCAAAGTGCCTCTTCTACTCAAACGTCCGACCAGTTTGAGCATCCGTCACTTTACTGTCACGTCATTCCATCTTCTGCAATAATAGCAGCCCAGTTGGTGCTTATAGGGTGTGAGGCGTAGCAACTCCACTAGGGGGCCCTCCTCCAAGCTCACCAGAATCAGTACAAACAAATGTGACACTCAATAGTATGACTTCTTGTGGCTGGCAACTTTTTTTCGCCAGGCAACAAATGACCTCCTTGAGCAGTAATCTGTCCATGAAAAAAAATGCAACTATATAAGATATTAGTCATTGCCGATTGTTGTGAATGTGAATAATGACAAATTTACCATAGACCATTTTATGTCAATTGGTTAATTTATTTGTGTTTTAATCAGGGTTTCGATTACTGAAACCGCTACTGGTCAGATATTTTATTTCTGTTAATTATGTGGGATGAAACCGTTATGAGAAATGCAAATGAATGTAGTCCAGCTGTGTCTGAACTCACTGGCTTTTTAATGCAGATCAGAGATTTTTTTGTTGAATTGTATGATTTGTCTGTTATTCTTCTTCTGAAACTATTTTGTTTTTTTGTTTGCCTAAAAAGCGAGTATTATTATGTTGTTAACGAAATTACTACTAAGAGAATCTTTTTATAAAGTGACCAGAAAATCTTTTGGAATATATTGTGCTGCTTTTATCCCTCCTCATTTCGTTGTTTTCACTATTCATTTATTTGTGGCGGCCCGCTACAAAAATATTCGGGACCCTAAAAAATAAATTTGGCGCTACCTGTTTTGCCCTGGCTCATAAACACATATTGCCAAAAATATTTGGCCACTCATTCAAATGATCAGAATCATGGTGTGTAAAATCAAGCACTCAGGCATGGAGACTGTTACTACAAACATTTGTGAAAGAATGGGCCGCTTTCAGTGATTTCCAGCGTGGAACTGTCATAGGATGCCACCTGTGCAACAAATCCAGTCATGAAATTTCCTTGCTCCTAAATATTCCAAAGTCAACTGCCGGCTTTATTGTCAGAAAATGGAAGAGTTTGGGAACAACAGCAACTCAGCCACGAAGTGGTAGGCCACATAAACTGACAGAGAGGGGTCAGCGGATGCTGAAGCGCATAGTGCAAAGAGGTCGCCGACTTTCTGCACAGTCAGTTGCTACAGAGCTCCAAACTTCATGTGACCTTCCAATTAGCCCACGTACTGTACGCAGAGAGCTTCATGGAATGGGTTTCCATGGCAAAGCAGCTGCATACATCACCAAGTCCAATGCACAGCGTCGGATGCTGTGGTGTAAAGCACGTCGCCATTGGACTCAAGCAGTGGAGACGCCTTCCCTGGAGTGATGGATCACGCTTTTCCATCTGGCAATCTGATGGACGTGTCTGGGTTTGGAGGTTGCCAGGAGAACGGTACATTTCGGACTGCATTGTGCCGAGTGTGAAATTAGGTGGAGGAGGAATTGTGTGGGGTTGTTTTTCAGGAGTTGGGCTTGGTTGAAGCTGTAATAGCTGCAAAAGGTGGACCGACATCATATTGAACCCTATGGGTTAAGAATGGGATGGCACTTCAAGTTCAAATTTGAGTCAAGGCAGGTGGCCAAATACTTTTGGCAATATAGTGTATTTATTGGATAAATTTAGCTATTGTCACAAATCTGTAATTGTAACTCCGCTGCTTAACACACCTCATACGCACCTGCATGGTTTACCAGAGAATAAGAGGAGGTAGCAGGAGTGTTACCAACTTTAACTTGAATATTTATACCCCTCGAAATTTGCCTTTTTTTCGCGAAATCAACACATCTAGCGACTTTCTCTGGTCTTATCAAGGACTTTAGAGTCCTTATGGTAGGTGGGCACCCCCACCTACCATCAGTCTCGATTGTGATGTCAAAAACAACAATGCAATTTGTATTTCCAAACCAGGGTTGTCCAAATTTGTTCCACCGAGGGCCACACACTGAAAAATATCATTTCATTTTCAAAACCAACACAATAAAAATTGTAACCTGTAGAGCTTCCCTCAATTTCAGTGCTTGTTAACGTTCCCAGGGACTCAAAAAAGGTCCCACTGACTCAAAAGGGAGTTTAAAAACAAATCGTACATTAAGATCTCTGAAGCTTTAAACACTTAAATATCTACAGATATACTTCAGATCCATCGTAATTAAATTTAAATTGTTCTTACGTATTATAGCCTTTTCTCAGGACATTCAATCGATCGCCAGTGGACTGTTTGGTTTGTGTTGGAAGACGTTTTGCCGCTCATCCGAGTAGGCTTTACCAGTTCATGCTCACAGACTTCGATTGGTCAGATCTAGTCCAGCGGTTGGTGCCAAAACCCCAAACTCCTGTTTTTTGCTAGAGGCTAAATTTCAGAGTCTTTAAGGAATGGTTGAAAGGACAGTGTTGTACGGTGTGTGTTGCTTTCACCTCACTCTCTCTGTTTCCATCTGCTCCAACGTTCACCCTCTTCTTTGTGCTCACTTCTGGAAGCAGCGATTAATCCTCTGTATATTCAGCTTCAAAAAGATAAGGTTGTGAATCCTAATTTGTTTAAAATTAGTCGTCTTCATTGTTTGTTACTAAGTGTGCCATGATTAGAAGACATGCAAGCAGTTTGTATTCGGAAGTCATAACAAACTGGAAGTCAGACGTGCGCTCCTATGGAAACGAAAATCAATGCGCGGAATAAGTCAGTCTTTGATTAAAATAACCAAAATACGGTAAATATTGAACATACTACATTTGGTTATGAACGTGTCTGTTACTAAATTTGTATTATCATTTAAGTCCTAATGAAAAAAATATGTGTGCGTTCTTGTCTCTCATAATGATTGTGAACGATTGGCAAAATTCCCTCCAAAAAAGACAATTCCCTTTTTAAAATCGGCCCTGAAGCGGACGGGGAGCTAATGCAGTGACTTTAAAACTGGTGCAATGTGCTCCTTCCCCCTGGTCCTCATTAGCACACCTGCAGCTGGGAAGGCTAGAGAACAGGGCATTACAATAGTCTTAATGATATAAAATAATACAATGCAGTACCACATCCTTGTTGGCCTGGCTGTCTTCTTAAGATGATAAAAACCTACTTTTGTATTTTTTTTAATATGTGGGGAAAAAAGTCAGCTCTGAGTTAAAAATCACACCCCGATTTTTATAGACTTTTGGTTTAAAATCATGTACAAAACCCAAAACCAGTGAAATTGGCACATTGTGTAAGTTGTAGATAACAACACAATGCAATGATTTGCAAATCCTGTTCAACTTATATTCAATTGAATAGACTGCAATGACAATATATTTAATGTTTGAAATAAGAAACTTTTTTTGGGCAAATAATCATTAACTTAGAATTTAATGGCAGCAACACATTGCAAAAAAGTTGGCACGGGGGCATTTTTACAATTGTGTTACATGGCCTTTCCTTTTAACATCACTCAGGTGTAATTCTTTCCCATTG